>NC_089795.1:82032662-82147662 GCF_040412425.1 Macrobrachium rosenbergii
TTAATAATAACCATATACAGAATTCTTTCTCAAAGGTAATTCTTGATCAATTTTTGGAGTCTTACTGAAGATTTCAAGCTAAAATTGAGATTACCTGCGTAAGGTACCATTTATTTACCTTTGTCTATATGCATGTGTTTGTGTATATAAGTTGCATACCTATGAGGTTATTAAACACTAAGGAAAAATGAGAGCACAAAGGTCTTGAAGGTGCAATAGGAAGAAAACCTCGCAGTTTCACCATGAATCAACTGTTATGAGAGGGTGGAAAATAAGACGGAAGAAAGAGAATAAGAACGGTGGTACAGTAAATGGAATGAAAGCGGTTGCAGCTAGGGGCCGAAGGGAGGCCGCAAAGAACCTTACGTAATGCCGACAGTGCACCACCCGCCTTTGGGGACCTGTAGCTGACACAAAAAAGGTAAGAAACGCCTTCTTCGATACCCTCCCAGAAATAACACGTTTAATTCTATACTGGCGGATTGCATCCCAAAGGGAAAATAAAAGTTTAGTCTAAATTAGTTTAACTTCCCGACAGAGTCATCAGTCTCACCAGGGAAGCAGGAATTACTGGAGCTTTCGTCGTTCGCAAAGACCATTATTGTTTTAATTCCAGACGGACAACTCTGAATATTCGTTTTTTTTTATTTTTTATTTTTTTTTTAGGAGGGAGGCTGTGGGAATGACTGATTTGTGATACTTTCGGTAACTGTGGTTTTTAGTGTTTCTTAAAAGCATATTTAGATGTTTGGTTGTCTTTTCATGATGCTGACTCTGCCTAGCAATTTACAAAATTATTTTTAATGTTATAGTATTTTATATGGGACGATGCTTTTAACAACCAGACGTTTGGTTGAATATATGGCCGTCCATGTACTTTTTAAAGTACGTACACTTACCATCTACATTTGTTTTGCTTGAGCACCAAGGTAACAATTACCATAATGTGTTTGGTTTACTTAAAGCTGCGCCTCGTAAATAGATTCTTAATGTCTATCAAGTTCACGAACAGGACGTCACTTTCTTGGAATTAGTCGATTTTGTAAATGGTACTGAGAATTCAGCTTCCTTGAAACTTTATTTTTAACGATGTATAACAACATTCGGAATCAAATATAAGAATCGTTTCTTTCAGAGCGAGCACTCGCCAAGGAAAAAATCTATTTCTTCAGGAAATTCTGTGCGTAAATCTATCTCCAGGAGAAACAAAATTACACAAATTTTACAAGTAACTACAACTCGCAAAAAAAAGAGAGAAATCAGAAGCCTAAATTTAATTTTCCACTCTAAAAGTGGGAAATCTGTTAATTATTGAGAATAACGATATGTCACTTACAGAGACTGCATCTAAGGAATGGTTCATAAAAATGTAATTAAAGAAAAGCTAATTAGCATTATAAAAGGAGTGAGCTGGAAGTTCTTGGCTCAGATGGAATGGGAACAAAGACAGATAATCATTTAATAGTGATTTGTTAGTTCTGAGGGCTTTATTACTTTGGCTAGGAAAACATGGAAAATTCTCTTAGGCCCATCTTTATAACAGATCGTTTATTTTGTCAACGTTTCATCACAATCTATAGAAAATCACACTGTAATAAGATATTATTTATCGCAGAATAAAAATAGAGACAGCATGAAATACTTGAGACCAGCAAACTGTATACTTGTTAATTTTTATTCGTTTATATAAATGTTAGAAGGGGTGACATCTTACAATCTCAAATCATCAAGCTCAAATGCACACATGATATATTGTATGTATGTATGTATGATATATATATATATATATATATATATATATATATATATATATATATATATATATATATATATAATTATACATGTCAGGTGGATCTCTTATATCTAAGGATAACAACACAAAGAAAATAAAATTCATTTCTAAATATATTACGTACATTATGTAAAAGTTCCAACGAATACAAGTGAATAAAACTCTCAAAACTTAACAATAAGCAATCGGCGATGCAAGGCAGCCCCTAGCAATATATATTCTCTCCCTCCAAAGAATCCAGCGCCCGAATTCCACACCTTGACTTTAAAAGAAGCGTTATATGAAATTCCTTGGATACAATTTTTTTTCTCTCCCAGAGAGTAATTTTGACTTTTCCGTAGAATTTCAACATTCTTTGCCAGATCAGTTCTTCTGTTGACGGTGTGGACCTCATATATTCTCTAAACTTCCTTGGAAAGTATTACTGTAAGTCGGGGTGGCTGGAGCCCTGAGTGAGTGCGGGTGAGAGCGAGATACAACAAAGAATACGGGAGGGTTTATGTATATATGTATGTATATATATGTGTGTGTATGTTTATATATACAGTTTATATATATATATATATTATACATAATGTATATATATATAATACTGTATCGGTAGCAGTCTTGCCTTATTTAGCTATGGATTACTGTATGTACTTGGTGGTCACTTGAATGCAGTGGCTGCAGTCGGATATGAGAGACGTAAAGCTAACGATCTCAAAGATCTACTGTACATGTTGAGTAACAGAATGGTCATACGTGGACCACCCCATCTAAGGGAAATAACATATATATATATTCACGTATATATAATATATATACACACAATCTATCTATCTATATATATATATATATATATATATATATATATATATATATACAGTATATTCCTAGAATGCAATGAATATAACAAATACGAACGCGCTCTTACATAAATCCCGTTCATATTTGTGTCCCTACCCAAGAAAGTAGCTCATAGAATGGAGCCATTCCTTTATTCACAAGGCGAGATGTCCTTTGAGATTACTGTGCAAAGAAAACCCAAAGAACATGGAGGTAAAATACTCTGGTAATCAACGACTATATTAAGACTATTTTTTCCTTCTCTGGAGCAAGTGCTCACAAGACTGTTTTCTTGATTACCAACTCTTGCACTCGTTTTATAACATCTGCAGTTGAAAATTTCAACCTTTTTGCTGTTTGAAGAAGTTGGATAAATTGGAGAACATCCCCATATAGAGAAGCTTCGTTAATTGGAGAACATCCCCATATGAGAAGCCTCGTAAAGCTTAACTAAAAACTTTTGTTTCTCAAGTTTTTTATATTTTTTTTCTTTCCCCTTATTCATTCCTAGTTTAAGTAATTGACTAAAAAATTTTCAAACTACCGATACGAGACCCCTGACATTTAAGCCTTTGATACATTTAAGATAGCAACAAATATCTAAAAGCCTTTCTTGTTACTTTCCACAAAATATTTAACCTGACAAACCAATTATATGTGAAAACCCCTCCCCACGTTTGGGTCTGAAATTTCCATAAGCATTGTTGTAACAAAGTGAAATTCTCAGGAAGATTTGAAAGCTACAGAAGTTAGGGAATTTAGATTCTACAAATTCCCACAGAAAGTTGAGCATTTATATGAACGTCTTTGAGTTCCCACATGTGAAGGCCTCTTCAAAAAACACAATAAAGAAAGGTAAAAGTTTAAAGTTTTTAAACTAACGAAATTTGTGTAGCGGGGTAATCACTTGGCTTTCTTTGGCAAGAATGGAATGGAATGAAATACAAACTTTAGGCCAAAGGCGCTGAAACGGAAAATGAGAGCACAAAGGTTTTCAAGGTGTGACAAGAAGACAACTTCGTAGCTGCACTGAGAAACAATTGTTGGGAGAGAGTGGAAAGTAAGTTGGAGGAAAGAATGTGAACAGAGGTATAGTAAAATGAATAAATGGGGCTGCAGCTAGGGGCCGAAGGGACGCTACGAAGAACCTCAAGTAATGCCTACAGTGCACCGCTTGAGATGCACCGATGGCACTACCTATCTACGGGGCAAGATTGTCACTGAAAAGGTTGAAATGGGTGGAATTAAAAGATATTCTCATACACCTCACAACTTTTTCTAAATAAACTGTACCATAAATGTCCGTTGTAGAGCAAAACATTTTGAAAACTGCAGTGATGAAACAATGAAAACTGTAAATATTAAACTTCTCCGGAATTTTATTATTGTGCTAAAAAGCCGAAAGCTATTTTTTTGTTTAATGAACAATTTTATCTTGAATCATACACGCAATCTCTATTTTTCTGTGAATTTATGTTCACTGTACGGCCTAATCAAAGTAGTATCCGGGGAGAGAGAGAGAGAGAGAGAGAGAGAGAGAGAGAGAGAGAGAGAGAGAGAGAGAGAGAGAGAGAGAGAGAGAGAGAGAGAGATTGTTCTTATGAGCCACACAGGAAATACAGTACATGAAATAAAAGAAGCAAACTCAGACTTGTTAAAAGATGTTGTGACATTCAGCAACGATAAAAAGGCACACGCTAGTTGACCATGGTGTCAAACTGAGAGACCACTTGCCTTAACTATTAAAGGCAAACTCTTCTAAGAAAAGAAGGGGTGAATCACTTACCATAAAAGGCGAATTTCTGGATTCAGAATGATAAACTGACAAGAAAAGAAGGTAAGAGGACGTAAAGGAAATCCCGTGTATGCAGACCAAATCAATCCTTGTTGGCCTGAACTGTTCATGTAATTTCTGCCTGGATCGACGCTTACAGTAGCTCTCGGAATTCGTGTATCTCTCTAGACCTTGTTCGTACTCTTTATCTGCGGAGATAAGCTCGTCTAGCGAGCTAGCATCCGCTGAATGGTGTAGCTTCTACGACGTCTTTATTTCGAAAGCACTGACAATTAACAGGGCGCATGCGCTGTACGTACCAGCAGACGTTGTAACACATCATACGGCCTCGTATTCGTAGCCACTTAGAATATAATAATACAAGAATAGCAAAACAGACCCTGTTAACTGTCAGTGCTTTCGAAATAAAGACGGCGAAGAAGTTACACCATTCAGCGAATACCAGCTCGCTAGACGAACTTATCTCCGCAGATGAAGAGTACGAACAAGGTCTATAGAGATACACGAGTTTCGAGAAGTACTGATAGCGTCGATCCAGACAGAAATTACTTGAACAGTTCAAGCCCACAAGGATTGATTTGGCCTGCCCACACGGGGGCATGAAAGTGAAATCCAGAGGCCTTGGGATTCGAGATAACCAAAATTAAGCACGCAAAGAGGCTCACTTTGTAAAACTGGGGCTATGAGCTTCTATTGGGAGCACCAGAGCGACCTCTGCAACACCAGGGACCAAAGATTCCCTCCGCAATCCCCTGGAGAGAATAAGTATCTCTTAGTTTAACCAGACCACTCAGCTGATTAACAGCTCTCCTAGGGCTGGCCCGAAGGATTAGATTTATTTTTACGTGGCTAAGAACCAATTGGTTACCTAGCAACGGGACCTACAGCTTATTGTGGAATCCGAACCACATTATAGCGAGAAATGAATTTCTATCACCAGAAACAAATTCCTCTTGTTCTTCACTGGCCGGTCGGAGATTCGAACTCACGACCAACAGAATGGTAGTTGAGAACGGAAGCTGCTCACCCAGCGAGGAACTTCCCCTGGAGAGAGAGAGAGAGAGACCAAAAGGAGGGCAAATCGGCAATGTTAAAAATGGCAATCATTTTTGTCATTAGAAAATTACTATTGAGCTGGAGACTACACAGACACAGAGAGACACAGAAGGGGGCGGGGGGACAAAAGGAGGAAAAGTCGGCAATTTCTGAAACTGGCAACTTTGTCACTGGCAGCTATTATCGGGTTGGAAACTAAACATTAAGACGGACAGACAGACGAGTAGAGAGAGAGAGAGAGAGAGAGAGAGAGAGAGAGAGAGAGAGAGAGAGAGAGAGGAAATACGGACATAACAGGTTATTCTACCCTAAAAAAAATAAGAAGCAAGTACAAAATGCGCCGAAGTTTTCTGTACAGCCGCTACAGCGTATAATCAAGGTCAACGGAAATAGACCCATCTTCCGCAGGTTTCGGTATAATGCTGTATGAGCCGCGGTTCATGAAACTTAAACCACGGCCCTGTGGTGGCCTATCCTATATCGTTGCCAGAAGCACGATTATGGCTAACTTTAACCTTAAATAAAATAAAAACTACTGAGGCTAGAGGGCCGCAATTTGGTATGTTGACGATTGCAGGGTGGACGATCAACATACCAATTTGCAGCCCTCTAGCCTGAGTGGTTTTCCAGATCTGAGGACGGACAGAAAAAGTGCGACAGAAGAAAGTGCGGACGGACAGACAAAGCCGGCACAATAGTTTTCTTTTACAGAAAACTAAATAGTCCAACAAACCCCAAAAATAAAATTGACCAATTTTTGGCTTAATGGACTCTCCAAGCTTGAATTCATATGATCAGGAAGTTCGTCCAGTTTTGCTCCTTTTAAGCCAGTTTTGTCGTTGGAAACCCATTTAAACACATGCTTACAAAAATAAAAGAAGCATATACCACTTTACAATGAGTGGAAGGCACTTTGGACAAAGAGTACTTACTCTGTTTCTTCCAGGATTCTACGAGAAGGGCGTGAGCAGGTCTCCCTGGAAAACCAGGGTCCCTGGGCTCCATTACAGTCATCAACCACTCTACTTTAATTTGAATTATACACTCGTTTATCATGTTCCATGCTGAATGGATTAAAGCAAGCCTAGCATTTTCCAGCGACCGGTTGTAGAACTATATTTCATATAGAATATTGATAGATGCAACCGAACAGAACGCATTAACTGAAGTCCATTAAGTTTAATATATTTAGAGACAGCATTCATAAGCCAGTATATGGAACTACTTTTTTATACAGTGAAATCTTTTAGGCATTTTGTAGAGACGAATTCTCTGGCTATATAAACACAAAGGCCAATAGTAAGATACCCGTCCTCCTATATTAGCAATGTCACAACCAGTTGTAATCATGGTCAATTTCTGACATCAATATACCCAAATGCCTGATGAGATATCAGAAATTTATGTAAGAAATATTTAGAATCGACCGGACTGTATTTGATATCACTGAAGTCACCTTAGTATATTAACATGATAAATATTCACATTACTGGTTAAGTGTTTATTATAAGCTATTTTACATATTTTAGTTACAACAAAAATAAAACCTTTTTGTCTTTCTATTCATATATCTGTTATTATTATTATTATTATTATTATTATTATTATTATTATTATTATTATTATTATTATTACCACACAGAATTGTTGAAAAATTACTGGGAAGCTCCTACGACAGAAACTACTCACCGCATTACCGTTATGTAATGACTCCTTGCCATAACTTCCTAATTCATCATTCACTGCTCATTCATCCGAATGCCTGAACAAATCTCAGGGGATGATCCCAAAAAAAAAGTTTTCTCCCAAAACATTTCCAAGATATCAGGTACAAGAGTAATACCGTCAGCATCTCCATTCATAAAGGATGATATTTTCACAGGACGTGGAATATTATGTTGGAATTTTGCACTTTTCGAATATGTCTGATTTAAATACACACACCCTCAAACACACACATACATATATGTATATATATATATATATATATATATATATATATATATATATATATATATATATATAATATGATTTTTATATACGATGTCAATGATTTTTGTCTTCCTCCGTCAGTAGTACTTAGTAAGTTGACAACTCTCATGCTGAGAGAGAGAGAGAGAGAGAGAGAGAGAGAGAGAGAGAGAGAGAGAGAGAGAGAGAGAGAGAGAGAGACTCTAATTGCAAGTACAGTAGTAGGATTTTTTAAGAGAGAGAGAGAGAGAGAGAGAGAGAGAGAGAGAGAGAGAGAGAGAGAGAGAGAGAGAGAGAGAGAAGGGAGGGGGTAAAAGTGCAACTCTCAAGTACAGTAGTAGGACTTTTTTAAAGGAAGAGAGAGAGAGAGAGAGAGAGAGAGAGAGAGAGAGAGAGAGAGAGAGAGAGAGAGAGAGAGAGGCATCAACGTATACTCACTGTAATACTGCCTTGATATATAATTCTTTCAAATCCCTTTTTGATTGCACGCTTATCCCTCCTAGCTTGTTTTGCGGTGCAGTTCTCTGCGTCTTTTCCCTCTCGGAAAAGTTCATTATCGCTAAAGCACGAGATGGAGTTTCCCCTCTCCGCAAAACTAAGCTTGTTAACGAGAATATGTCGGTTCTTCCAAAAACGTTTGTCGGATTTCTTTTTTAAATTTTTTCTTTCTTTCTTTTTATTAACTATCTTTTTTTTTATTCGTATATATATTGGATTTAATTTGCTTCCTTACAGATGTCTTTAAATCCAATATGAATGGCGATCTTAAGGATGGTGCTTGATACAGATCAAACGCCAAATTAAGAGTCAACCAAATACACTGGCTGAGAACTACACTTGTTTATCAAAATCCCGTTACAATTATCGAGAATTTCGGGAACCTTAATCTTTGTATTTGTATCAGAAATTTAGAAAAGGAACGTGCGAAATTATCCAAAAGCTTTAATTATTCAAACTGTTTAATATTTCTTAATTATTAAAATTAATTACATTTTCTAAATTATTAAAATTATTCAATTAAATTTTTTATTATTAAAATTATTTAATTAAATTTAATTATTAAAATTACTCAATTACATTTTAAAATAAATTATTCAAATTTTTAAAAGTAAATTATTTAATTTTTCAGTTCCTAACCGGAGCATAAAAATAAAATCTCTCCTTTATACCAGTAAAAGCTTGTTTCGTACCTGTCCCGAATTACCTGAGCTGGAATGCTGTCAAGCTTATTGAAATCAAGCACGGTATTAACTTCCGCTCTAGGAGGACACTACCTTTTATTACGTCACGACTCTCCTCCATTCATTCCCATTCCCATTTTACCTCTTCCAAAAGTGTCACTCAATGAGACATCTGAGGCATTCTGGAAATCATTGTTACCTTACAAACAAGACATTCGTTTAGCTAAGTGAAGAGCTGACTGAGAATGCTATTTAGAACCCGACACAATGAGCTGGCGTCTCTGGGTGAATACGAACGAACGAGCGTCAGATGTCGCCTTTTCAAAGTCAAGAGAAAACGAATATTACTCACTTCGAAATGTCAGCGTAACGAGATATGATAACACCGTGAATTTCTGCCTCGTGAAGTGCTTTAAGTCTACTCCTTCCTAATGAGGATTCGTGTTTATTTACGTATTCGAAAACAGAGTCAACGTAACTAATCACAGTCTACTGGAAGTTCTCCAAAAGCTATGACTGCCACTCAATAAATATTATATGTATAACACGAGTGTTTGACAAAATGCAAACGTTGTCTATACACCTAGGCGTCTGAAACGCAACTTGATCATTCTTGTTTAGTTCAAAAATAAATTAGAAAATAAAAACCTTAAATTATAAAAAAAAAAATGTAAGTAGGCCTGCTCCTCTTTGGAATTCAAATGTATGCAAGGCAAAAGTTATCGGTACACAGGCCTTAGAGAGAGAGAGAGAGAGAGAGAGAGAGAGAGAGAGAGAGAGAGAGAGAGAGAGAGAGAGAGAGAGAAAGAGAGAGAGAGATCAGGGTTTTAAGAATTGTAGATCTGGAGAAAAGTTATAAAAGTAACTTGGAGAGACCATACTAGCAAATAATAGGTATATAGAATGGTAGGAGAGGCAAGGAACTTACGTAAGCACAGGAGATGAAAAGAATTGATAGGACATATTTGAAATGGGGGGAATTACTGATAGAAGACGAAAAATAGAAAGAAGATAAGTCCAGATCAAGATAAGATGGGAGCACTTCAGAGTGACTGACTCATGACTGATCCACTCCTGATAACAATAACAGCGTCGAACATTTCTTCTTCCTTTCCTTTTTTTTTCTATTTCACGTGCTTCTCGCAGAGCAGGACAAAAGTAATTCTGAAAAATACCAAAGCCGGACCCATAACAGTTATTAATCCGTCACGATTCTAACCTGTAAAAGTTTTCTTACATTCTTCCGCATCACCATTTGATTTTGCTGAGACCTGAATGGGGTCTATAGGTATGAAGGGTCTCAGACTTAAATAGAACTGCACGCATTGTGATTTTTATATCACCGTGTAAGTTGCACACTGTGTATCTTCTAATCTTCCTTCCAGGAGATGCTATGTGAAAAATCCATAACCCTAGAAAATAAAAGGCCTTCAAATGTCCTGATTGCATTTGCATACAAGTCAGACACTGACTTAAAAAATGAATCCCCACAGGCAGTGAGGTTTAATGCAAATCCTCTCACTTTTTAATCCGTGACAAGGGGGTGAGTCCAGATCCTAACCCCCCTCACCCCCATGCCCCCCAACCCAAATTTATGAGCCAAAGGAAGTCTCCACTTAAGATGGTATTGTCGACATCTAATAGTATCGGGTGACTGATAAACACCATTATATGAAAAGTAAAGAAAAAAAATTGAAGCATGAAGGTGAGAGAACCTCAGGTTGAGCTTCGAATTGCCAGTCGGAAATAACCAAGTGTTTCCATACTGAAGTATTTGCATTTCATTACTATTTCATATACAGTATATTTAATATATAAACACTTTACAAATTTAGCAAAACGATATATCTAAACACATCAGAAGAAGAACTGTGACGATCCCTTAAAATGCCCTCAGTCACTTCCCTAATGCTGTCTGGTAAACACGATCGGAGTAAATCAACATGCAAGTTTTTTTGAGGCGTGGCACCCTTGACTTCCCTGCGGTGATGTCACCACATAAACAAGCAGGCCAAGAACTCAACTAGACTATAGCAAACAGACAAACAAACAAGGCCCTCTGCTCCGCGAGGAAAGATCTGAACTTCAGTCATTCGAATCTTGAACTGGAATCCCTGAGGAATATCTGATCCCGTTTAAGTGGGAGGACGAGTGTTGGAACACCACTCGAAGTCTGATACCAGGCAGAAGTTTACCGGCTTCCAAGATACAGCCGGAGTGATCAGGTAAAGAAGCGGAAATTCGAGGAGAGGGACTTCCTGTGTTTATGTAAGATACAGCACCTTTTTTAAGGGGAGACAGGAATTTAGAAACAAGGACTTTGTCTTTGTACATTGAAATAAGTAGCATTTTCTTCGTTGCAGATGAAAATACAGTTTTGGAAAAGTTTTCCTTCAGGCTGGAAAGAGTTTTGGAAAAGTTTTCCTTTGGGCTGGAAAGATTATTCTGTATGTTCATAATTTTTGTTAATGGATAATAATTCGAGACAAATCAAATACCTTATTAAATGCAGAGACAACGTTTCGAGACGGTATAAATGTATGGTCATACTCTTAATACTCAACAACCTTTTTATTTTAAGTCAATACCGTTTCAAGACTGTTAGGATAAATATAGCATATAGATAATACTGGTCTAGAGGAGCTTGGGATTTTCTTATACTCTTTTAAACGCTGATTTGAAGGCGGCTGGTCCGTGTTTAGAGCATCGAATTGAATTGAGTATCGACTAAAGGTTCAAGTTTTCCACTTTGAAACTCCTCTGCCAGTATATCAGTACGCCCGTGCACATAACAATCTGCGTATAATAATTTTTCTCTTAGGATATTTATAAATACATATATATATATATATATATATATATATATATATATATATATATATATATATATATATATATATATATATATATATATATATATATATATATATATAAGCTCTCATGCAGGAAAAGGTTAAAGGAAAGATCGTAGACCTGACCTTTCGTCTTTATTTCAAGACCTGATACCAGTAACAGAAAGGAGAAGTAGTACTGTACAATACTGTAACATTACAATCGTCTCCTTTTCCCTCGTAAGACAACATAAGTAATTTCTCTTCATACCAGTGGGCTATTTGATGTCTTACCTAATTTGTAAATACTAGCAACTGAATAGTTGAACTTTACTTTTGTTTATGTATTTTTTTTTTTACCAGACGAATGTAATGTTACAGTATTGTACTTTTTCTCCTCTCTGTTACTGTGATCAGGTCTTGAAATAAAGACGAAAGCCTGTGGTCTACGATCTTTCCTTTAACCTTTCCTCATGAGTGCTTCTTATATTTATATGCCATGGGATTCATTGTAATATATATATATATATATATATATATATATATATATATATATATATATATATATATATATATATATATATATATATATATATATATATATATATACATAAAGAACATGTAATAGCGCCATACAATAGCCAATAATCTCCAGACTGTTACATGTGCGTTTGTTATGTATATACACACACATATATATATATATATATATATATATATATATATATATATATATATATATATATATATATACATAGTATATATATATATATATATATATAATTATAAATTACACATAACCAGTGAACTGGAAATGGAATGTACGTAGAATCTGTTATTTATAAACCCCGGTGCTGGAAGCTTCCAAAAACCTACCACCTTATAAAACTTGCGCAGGATGCTCATCACTCACCCCTATCTTGCGCGCATTCTCTCGCTTCCTGGACCTTCCGTTTACATAACTCACGCCACCTATCCAACCTGAAACTTTAAGTAGGGAGGAAGAACTAGAAACGGTTGGATAGCTGGCGTGAGTTATTTAAACGGAAGGTACAGGGAGCGAGAGAATGCGCGCAAGATGAGGGGTGAGTGATGAGCCTCCTGCGTAAGTGTATAAGGTGGTAGATTTCGTGGAAGTTTCCAGCACCGGCGTTCATCCATAATTCAGCAGGTAAATGTAGTAGCGACCCTTGTGTGTTTTTTTTTTTTTTTTTTTGCACCCATCCCCTTTTGAGGAAAAATTTAATGGCGATATAAATAACAGATTCTGCGTACATTCCATTTCCAGTTTACTGGTATGTGTAATTCATAACATATATATATATATATATATATATATATATATATATATATATATATATATATATATATATATACATATATATATATATATATATATACACACATGCACATGTAACACTCTGAGGTTATTGGCTTTGTATGACGTTATTACACGTCCTTTTATGCGCTCGGGAACAGAGACGCAAATGTAGCGTGGAAGATATTTGTTAAATTATTTTATCCGTCCCCAAAATACCTGCCCGGGGAAAGCGTCACTGATTACCTTTTCTCGAAAACGCAGCATTTATATAAAGGCTTAGATCAATACGCCTGCAAACAAAGGCTATCCAATATCAGACTGATGTATGCACGGAGTGCAATTTTATTTACTTTTTTTGTAGCGGCAAACTGAACAATTGCGGGTGGGGGGGGGCGATTCTGTATGCAGGAATCGCCGCGTGTACGGTGAACAAGCAGGCGAGAAGTTAAGTGTAAAGTTTTGTTTGCAGTCTCACGAACCTCAGTTTTATTTACTAGAGCGCGTGCGCGTTTCGCGTTTTGTTTTGGAAAGCAAGTCCCGATTTAGACTGACGTGTACCAGAGTCCTTAATGAGTTTTTTATTACTTTTGCTTTGACGTAGGTCCCACGTACGTTCCATTTCTAGTTCAGTAATATATAATCCATATATATATATATATATATATATATATATATATATATATATATATATATGTCTGTGTGTGTGTTTGTGTTATATATATATATATATATATATATATATATATATATATATATATATACATACATATATATGTATATATATTACATATATATTACACACACAAGACGTCTTTTTCCCTCAAGTGAAGTGGCATCAGAATGTGTTAGCTATCGTGTTTTCAGCAAAGCTTTTCAGAATAAGGTTGCCTGCTGATGCCCCTATTTTTAAACCCTGTTGCGATCACAACAGTAGTGTAACTATCAGGTAAATAATTCGCTGCTTTGTCATGGACACGATAAGTGTTGAAGAAAGGTGTCCATCCTCGCCCAAAATTCAAACCTGGAGCCTGCTCTTTGGTGGACTAGGCTGATATATATATATATATATATATATATATATATATATATATATATATATATATATATATATATATATATATATATATATATATATATATATATATATATATATATATATATATATATATATATATATATATATATATATATATATATATATATATATATATATATATATATATATATATTATATACTGTATATATATTACATATATGTATATGTATATATATATTAATGTATATATAAATACACACATACATATATCTATATACATAATTACTGTATATATATAAAATATATACATATACGTATATAGTTTGTGTATGTGTATATACTCATATGTAACACGTCATAAACTTATTAACTTTCTGATACAAGCTTTCACAGAACTGAATCCCATATTTTGGCAAAAGAAAAAAAAAACTCCAAGGTAAAATAAATACATAAAGGTAAAGATGGAAAAATACAAATCAATAAATATGTAAAACCGTTCGGATTCCTCTAAGGCAACTGATAAAGAAAAGCTTTCAACACCGAGAATCTTTCAAGACAAGATTATCCCTACCCTAAGTCCACAAAATTTCTTTCTCTCTTCTTCTTCCCAACTTTTCTTATCTTACTTCCACTTCTTATATGAATCTATCACAAATAACTCAATCTAACTAAAGCTACCAATTAACATTCATTTATACATTGAAAACATGACTTCGTGTTTATGTAAGAGACTCATTTATCCCATCCTGTCCAAATTTCCCCATGTGAAAGCTGGGGACCAAGTACCAGAAATCATAAGAAATGCCATTTAGATTTAGGCAGACGACTACTACTACTACTGCTACTACTACTAAAACTTCTTGCAAAAGTAAACAACAGAAGATTCGGGGAACCGAAACATCAAGCCCTAGTAAAAGGCCGTTCATTAAAATGCAAATGTCTCGAGTTTCATTCAACTTTTTATTAAAAAATCAAAGAAGTTTTCACGCTGTGAAGACAATACTCGCGAGGGGTATTTTCGAAACTTTTCTCAGCCGTTGAATATTCCGCGATGTACTTTTTGAAACGACGTTGATTAGAAGATTCGCTGGTTCTGAATTCTCTGTCACTGAACCTATCTGGGATTCGAGATAGAGAGATTTTCAAAAGAAGTTCTGTTTTTTTTTATTTTTAGTGCTGTGATCGAACTCAATCTGTCGATTTCCCGGTGTTTTTACGAAGCTCCTAAGTTGAAGCATACAAAATTTAGTATGAGAGAGAGAGAGAGAGAGAGAGAGAGAGAGAGAGAGAGAGAGAGAGAGAGAGAACCTCACTCGCATAACGCTTTCAACTCCTGTAGATCTTCGTGTCAGAGAGAGAGAGAGAGAGAGAGAGAGAGAGAGAGAGAGAGAGAGAGAGAGAGAGAGAGAGAGAGAGAGAGAGGATCTCACTCGCATAACGCTTTCAACTCCTGTGGATCTTCGTGTCTAACGCAGCAAAAAGTCTTGTCGATAAACTTATTGCAGGACCCATGAGGTCATCCAGCACTCAAAAGGAAATTGAGAGTAGGTAGGTTTGAAAGATGCAACAGGGGGAAGACTTGCAGTTGCACTATGAAAAAATTGTTGGAAGAGGGAGGAAAGTAAGATGAAAGATAATATGAACGGAGGTATAGTAAAAGGAATGAAAGGGCTTGCAGCTAGGAGCCGGAGGGATGCTGCAAAGAATCTTAAGTAATGCCTACAGTGCACCCTGTGAGGTGCACTGATGGCGCAACCCCCCTAAGGATTTAAAATCCCGTTGAACTGAAAAGCCAATGAACGAAATAATATGAGACAGCCAGTTCGGAGCACAACTTGGTGCCCAGTAGTATACGTAGGCCTATACTGCATTACAAACCCATTACTTTCGTAATTGTACTGAAATGACAGCAGTAATTACGAATAATTTAATCACGCCAGTGGGCATAACCCCGTTACGAGTAATTAGATAAACAGGAACATGATTATCATTAGCGGTCAGGGCTTAATGCTACGGGCATTTTCTGCTGACGTAATACCGCTGTTTATTTCCACTGTTCTTTGCCTAATAATTTTAGCTTTCGTGATACGAACAAATCACTGATATTGCACACATATATATACATTACATATATATTTATATCTTATATATAAATGTTATGTATATATATACTGTAAATATAAATAGGTAGAACTATATAGTTGCTTCGCGGCGGCGACGGCACTATAACTTGACTTTTTCTACAGTTTTTTGGTTGCTAATTATGAATTTACCTTTAATTTTTGGCGCTCGGGTGTAATTAACCTGTAATTAACCCCTGAAGTTCATCCAACAAGGGGTTTCCATTACGCGGTCTTCACAAGACAGCGCACGGGAACGTCTGTTTCGAACGGTTCATATCACGTCCGGCAAGTGCAATAACTTGTTAACGTATGGGTAACCAACACCCCCGGGCCAGTACTAAACACGGCGAAGGGACATTCCATTTGGCCGACAACAAACAGAACCCCGAAAAGTGTAGAAAAAACCAGTTGAAAAGGTAAAAACAGGCGCGGAGCTAATATAAAGAATTACCTATAATATATATATATATATATATATATATATATATATATATATATATATATATATATATATATATATATATATATATATATATATATATATATATATATATATATATATATGAGACAGAGAGAATATAATGATAATGAGGACAACCTTACCTTGGATAGATTTATAAATCTTTATTCATTAAGTCATCATAATCATTACTGTAATTTGTGCTTAGTCAGTGTTACTATTTCAAGTTCCATACCTCCGCCAAGCCTTGAAATCTGATCTTTGTTACACAGAAACTAGGACTCAGCAATATTTGTTACAGTTACTTAAACATACCTACTTAGTTTTAGTTCCCAATGACAGACTGGTCTCTGAGCAGAAATTTTGCTTCAGGTACCAAATCAATATCGGGCATTGCATATCACACTTCCGCATGAGGGTAAGATGCATGTGCATCGTTTTACCAATTACTTTTGTTACTTTTGGGTGAAAGCGTCCATTATGCAAAGACAGGAGACAACATTTTGACCTTGATAAGGTCAAAATGCATATATAACATTTATAAACTGGTTGTCTTCTACAGTGCTTTCCAATGTCAAGAGGGTCTCCCATGTCTAGAAGAGTAATGTTTCGTTTGAAACTTATAACAACCAACTGAAGAGGGAGCATGGCGCTCCGGGACTGTGTGTGGATTTATTGAATATATTTGCTCTCCAATTTGAGGTTTCTTTCAAGTTCCAAATTTCGATACTGATCTGTTAACGAAATGTTTAGTTAACGGTCTTTTTTCAGCTTATCAATTCCAGTTCTCCAAACCGTTAACCCTACCTGAGGGACGACGAGACTTTTCCCAAAATATATATAAAAAAAAGAGCCGTGTAGCGTACAAAAACAAACAAAACTCTCGAGATAAAAACCTACACTATGACAAAATTCACTTGTAAACTAACATTCACTGAAGAACTTACCTTAGTTATATTTAATGCTGAATAAATGAAAGACCAAGCCAGCAATGGAATAGCAGTCTTCAGCGATGGACAATTCATCTTCATAACAGCGTCCTGGGCACGACACTGAAATAAGTAGGGTGGTTTGAGAGCAATGCATTTATCAGTTTAAGGGTACTGGGCCAGGCAGCTACAAAATCAAATACAAAAACTAAACAAATAAATGAAACCACCTCAAGAAGAAAGAAATTTTCACAAGATTCAGAATTGAAGATGAAAGAGTAATCGCATTATTTTGGCTGACTTCGTAGTGGTACAGTTGATGTCATGTTCATAGCAAGCACGTGTTTACAAATCCAACCCAGGAAAAACAAATGTTTATTTACTTCCCGTTTCGAATTCAAGGCTGTCAACAGAAAAACTATCAATCAAAATGGGAAAACAAGAAGTTATGAAGTGATTATGGCTATTAAAAATACGGACACGCGCGCTCTCTCGCTGCTACAACGATACACTTACGCTTCTAAACGAAAAGCTATATAAAATCACATTTCACAGAACCGATTTCGTTCAGTTGCTTGGCACTCCTCTGCTTCCAAAAATTATGTTCGTTTGTTCTGAGCGAACACCTCTGCACACTAGGCCGAATTATTTAATATGCCATTGCCACGGATCAGTGCAGCTTACAGAACGTTTGAAATTCTTAAACACATTACGAATCTAATTGTATTTTACTGTTTTTGTACCTCAGCGATTCATCTAATTCCAAATATTCCTCTTCCTCGTAAAATCGTAAAGCTGATTATTTGTGTTATACTGTATATAGTAAAAGCTCGGTTAGCTGGAATATAAAATTCAGGCCAAAGGCCAAGCACTCGGACCTGTGAGGTCATTCAGCGCTGAAGGAAAACTGGGAGTAGAAAGGTTTTAAAAGCATAACAGAAGGACAGCCTTGCAGTTGCACTATGAAACATTTATCAGGAGATGGCGGGAATTAAGACTGGAAGAAAAAGACTGTGAACGGAGGTGCAGTAAAAGGAATGAAAGGGGCTGCAGCATGGGGCCGAAGGGACGCTGCAAAGAATCTTTGGCAATGCCTACAGTGCATCGCGTAAGATGCACTGACGGCACTAAACACCCCCCAACCTTGGAGAAAAACTCGGTTATATTTAGGCATTTATTTGGAGGACAGTTAACTTGAAATAATTTCCTCTCATATGCAAAGGGTCTCGCTAAGGATAAGACATAGATTAGTGAAGGAGATCAATTTTCCTTGGCGTACTTGTGAGGGACCCTAGTCATTTATTTACCTCTGATTAAACATTTCTCTCCCTCTCTCACTCTCTCACGCTAACAATCGAGGGAAGCACAGAGACACACCAGCCGTCGACGCACAACGAAACAAATTACTTTTAGCCCTAAAAAATGATTAACTTCTCCCGAAGTTGAATGGTCTCTTCATCACGTTTCCATCCGCTCTCATTGCACAATTTTATTTTTCGTGCAACAAAGAGCGATGCCCGAGAACATTAACCATTCCCAACGAGGAGGTGCTGCATTGTCCAAATCAGTGGTATATATATCAATATGTCAGAAATGTTATATTTAACAAGTTATTCTATTATTCTAGGCTACAGCGCGAAAGGTATGACTGCTTTTCTCGATATGAAAAATTGCGCATATATACATACAATCATGAAGCTACAAATGCCGTTTAATATCTAATTCACGATACTTCGGGAATATCCCCGATGGCGAATTATCACCGAAGGTGAATTTTTTAAGTGATAAATGGATCGGTACCGCCGGGTCTCGATCCCTCGACAGAGTACCATCCAACGACTCCTTTCGACGATCCATTTATAACTTAAAAATTCCCCTTCGATGATAATTCCCCATCGATGATATTCCCGAAGTAGCGTGAATTGGATATTAAACAGTTGTAGCTTCATGTTTGTATATAAATCACGGTGTGAAACTAATTTTATATACATACATATGTATATAAATATATATATTATGCATAGATACATACACACAAACATACCTACGTAACATAAATACAGTATATATGTTTATGTATATCTATTTGTGTGTGCAGTTTAATACAAAGGCACTGAATATGTGAAGTACATTATGTATCAAATGAAGATGAAATAATATACCGGCTAAGATATGTAACAATACCGTAAATCATGGGAGATGAACCTTCGGGAATCAGCATCAAACTATAAACGGATCACCCCAAACGGATTTATATCCACTGAGATGAGGGGGTCCTGTTTCCCTCAGGCAAGCAAAGAAAAAATCGGCTGGAACTAGGGATCCGTAATGAAAAATAGAGGCTTAAGGCACATTGCTTTTGACCTCTCGTGGGAATTATTAGTGCCAGCAGATGTTCTGAAAACTATCAGAACTTAAGTCTGAAGAAAAAGTTAACGGATATGACTACAAGGACTTTCTTTCCTACTAGTAATATTCTAGTCCCTGAGGAATACATGCAATGGCTCCTTTTTACTGTATAGTCTATCATAGCTAGTCCTTAGGCACACATAAAGGAAACATATGATTGAATAGTATAGGGCTCACATAACATTTTACAAATTTAAATGAATGTCTGGGTAAATATTTTTACTGCAACTTCCACTGATGTAAAATGACGTAGTAAACAATCTAGTTGCAATACAGTCTTAAGCATTATATTGCAAATACAAGATATTATCATTTTTGCGAGTAAATTACTTGCAGTGACGTAAATATAAAGCAAATAAAACTTGTATCAAGTGCTTTCTATCCATCGCACTACACACAACAACAACCTTATTTGGGAGTTACGTAGAATTCTGTCCCCTTGACCCATCACTCGTAAGTCTCACACGGTGATCCATCTATTCAAGGACCTAGCAGTAATTACTCCTAAGCACTCTTAATCTAGACCTTCATTATTCTGTGTACTAAGACACTGTAATGAATCACAGCCCTTATGCATCCTTCATTAATACTAGGATGTTCATTATAGAACCAACTCCCTATTCGTTATCAAGGCAGCTGTGGAACGTGAGAAGAATATGAATGCTGTTGAACTACCAGTTTTATCTGTTTAAATATTCTTACGCGCCCGTGCACGAAAGTATATGAGCTTCGTTAAAATCGGTTTTAATTATGACCATGGCGTTCAGGGTTCACTCTAAAAATATCGGGGACACTGTCAGAAGCTCCACGTCGAACTGTAATGAATGTAAGAAACCACAAATTCGAGGAAAAGAGTATATATTTTCACTTGCGGTTTCGAGACATCTCAGAACAGAACATAAAATTTAAGCCGAAGGGCAAGCAATGAAAGGAATGTAAAGAGTAACAGGACGAAGACCCCCCAGTTGCACTGTGAAACAACTGTTAGAAGAGTGTGGAAAGTATGATGGGAGGAATATGAATGGAGGTACAGTAAAAGGAATGAAAGGGGTTGCAGCTAGGGGCCAAAGGAACGCTGTAAAGACCCTTAAGTATTGCCTACAGTTCACCCTGTCTGTAGGCAATACTTAAGGGGAATACTGATAAGGTCACGAGAAGTTCTATTTAAAAGAAATCTTAGTTTACTTTAAAAGTACGCTGACAAAAATAAGTTTTAAAATAATTGTCAAAAATATAATAATATTGCTAAGGGAAATAAACTCATAACCCACTAAACCCTGTTCCATTTACGCGGTTGAAAGACTTTCACGATGGCCGCAAGGATTTGCACACGCCGTCCTGATGGTAAACCACCTACTGACATTACGCATACGTTCTTCAATTTTATTGTTTTTTTTTTTAAGCAAATGCTCAAAAATGGTTCTAAATGAATGGACACAACACTCAGGAGGATGTCGAATACTTGGTTATTTGTAGTAATAAATACGTCATTTCAAGTAGACAAAACACAAATATTTTATGTAAAAGCACTTTCTGTAAACAATTTTTTGATACCTAATTAAAAATTCTATCAAATCAAAAAATATATTTTTTAATACAAAAAAAAAAATTGTTAGTATTAGCAAGCAAATTTAATAAAACAATGACTGGAGTGTGAAGGGTTTATTTTCATGAGCTGATCCTCTCTCCTACTAAACGCCTTGTCATCACTGCCTCCGATTTCCTGCATCATTTGATCTGCTCTGAGACTTGCCAGTTTTATTCGAAATGCCTGAGATGGAGGCAGTAATGAAGAATGAGGCTAATTCGTTAGTTTTATGTTTCACAGACAAGACGGTACAATTCCACGAGGGTTAGTACTAACACGGCGAAACTGATTCATCTACACTGTTTCGCCGTGTTTAGTACTAGCCCCTGGGGGGTCAAATGTATTTCGCCGTGCTTACTACTAGCCCCTGGGTGATCAAATGCCCCTTCAAACGTCCGTAAGTGCATTTCGCAAAATTGAAACTGAAAAAATCCTAAATTGTTAGAATATATTTTATTTTTGTTGTGATGAATATTAGTTTGTAAGAATTTGTATATATAGAATATTTTTTCATTTTTTATGAAGATTCGAAAGATATAAAAAAGCGAGTAGGGATGTTCGGACAGAAAACGAACATTATCCAAGAAGACAACCATTCTCGTTCATTTAAAATGCAGACCTCACACTCCAGAGTGGATGAGGTTGAACCATACTAAAGCGTCAATAACGTGGAATCGCGATCTCCCTACCGAGTGACCTTGGGAAGCCATATTGAAAATCCTTGTCCAGCACATAGTAATACACTGTAGAGACGAAGCACTATGGGAACTTTGTTTTCACTCTCTTTCTCTTGTATACTTATTATAAGAAAATATGTTATTTTTTATGGGTAAATTGACCATCACTGTATAATATATTTCGAAATATTTCTATTTGAGGTTTATTGCAGTTGAATTTTGCAATCTGATCTGTATAACCTCAAAAATTTTAAAGGCAACTATAATATGATTTGAAAAACTTCATTTGTGAAGTCAAAGAGACAGAACTGGGTACTGACTGATTTATCTGGGCACACATACATAGCAGCGTGCGGACGGAAGCGTGGTGCCTGACCTTCAATTGCTGTGACCTGTACACTGAGTGAGAGCAATCTGTTAACTGTGAATTGAATAGCAATAATAAGAGACATAATGTACGTACAGTGATAAAACATATATTGGTGAAAAGGCCAGGAAATTCTACTTACAAATATATACATGAGATTCTCGTTGATAGATGTGATACATGATCCTGATTAACCCTTAGTGGACGGATTGAGCTTCAGTGTGAAGTAAAACAGGTTTGTGGAGGTGGACGGATTGATCTTCAGTGTGAAGCAGAATTACGCACCACTATTATGTTATGATTCAAAACAAAGGTGCCAATACTTCTATATGCTATAAATTCACTAATGGCAACTTTTATACATACGGAGAGTTAGGCCAGTATCAGTAATGCTTGTGACTTCAAGGGGGAAGGTACTGCATCTATCTAGCTATCTATCTATCTATCTATCTATCTATCTATCTCACATGAGTCTTTTTGTGAATTTGCTTGTAAATATGCGAAGGGGTTCATGTTGTTTTTTGTTTTTGTCTTTTACGATAGTATGTCGGTTGTAAATGTAATTTTACAAAGAAAATTGCAAAGAAATATAAGAAAAAGCATGTAAAAGTAAAAAAAAGTTACTGAATCTTCCTTCTCGTAAATTTACGTGAATATTTTACAACAAATATGTAAGAAAATTGTTACTGCTTTTATTTCTTATCTGTTTTGATATTGTGTGAGCAGTAATAATAATTTTACAAAATCCAAAAAACTTATTTATTAGAAAAAACATATATAGGTTGGTAAAATTTACGATTGTCTTGTAAATGAGGCCCCACAAGGGGTTGTAAATAATCATTTTCAAGTTCTCGTGGAAGGTAGGGAAATTTTTTTTTTATTTTTTTATTTATACAGTGTGAATGTGCGTGTCATTCTCTTTCCATTGATGTGATTTTTTTTTATTTTGCCGACCTCAAAGTTTCCCCGGTCTGGGGTGCTGCACAATGATAAATTATGCCGTCCCTTAAGGGTTAATGGGAAAGGAAGAGACTCTCCCCCCCAAAACAATTATTATGAAATAATGATGGGAAGACCTGTTGCATGTCAATCACAGTATCTCTTTGGGAGCAGGAGCCGACCCTGAGTTCTTGATACCTGCGGTTGTGGGGCGGCTTTGACTGCTGAATTGTCAAGTGGTTTTAACTTACGGCTAAAAAAGGCAAGCAGGCAGGGGGAACCGTCTACTAACTGCTCCAGCACTGCTCCACAGGCGACGTTGCTGGCGTTGGTGTTAAGTCTCAGGGGGGTGGTGGGGTCTTGATGTGTTAAGGTGGTGGCTTTGGCAAGGGCTGCCTTCGTCTGTTCAAATGCCATTTGCTGCGAGGCTTCATAGAAAGTCAGTGATTTCGGCTTCCCTTCAGTACTCCGGTTAGGGGATATATGGTGCCGGCGATGCCGGGCACAAAACGTCTGTAGTAGTTGACCATGCCGAGGAACTCCTGCAGGGACTTGATGGTTTTTGGTGCTGGAAACTCCTTCACTGCATTCACCTTGGAGGCTAGAGAGACCTCGTGTCCCAGGAAGTCTACCTTCTCCACTCCGAAGGTACATTTGTCGAATCTGACAACCAAACCGTTCTCCTGAAGGGGTTTCAGCATGGCCTGGACGTGACCCAGGTGCTCCTCCGGGGACCTGGAGACGATCAGGATGTCGTCCACGTAGCAGACACAGAAAGGTAGGTCCCCCAAAATGCTGTCCATAAGGCATTGGAATGTGGCCCCACCGTTCCTGAGGCTGAAGCTGGAGTAGGAGAAGTTATATGTCACGAACGGCGTGATGATGGCTGTCTTCAGAACGTTGTCGGGATGTACTGGTACCTGAAAATAGGACTTGAGCAAATCCATTTTTGTGAATACCTTGGCCCCGTGCAGGGCACCTGTTAGGTCCTGCATGTTTGGCAGGGGATAGTGGTCTGGTGTTGTCATTAGGTTCAGCCGACGATAGTCCCCACAGGGCCTCCAGGAACCGTCTGGTTTCTTCACCATGTGGAGGTGGGGATGCCCATGGACTCGATGCCTTTCTGCAGATACCCACCCTTTCCATCTCAGCAAACACTCGTTTAGCATCTTGGAGTTTCTTGGGTAGCATCTTGGAGTTTCTTGGGTGACAGGCGGCAGAACTTGGCATGTGTCGGCGGGCCTGTGGTGGTGATGTTGTGATGGATGCTGTGCTTGGTCTAGGTACATGGCACCTGACGCAGTTCTGGCTTGAAGACATCTGGGAATTCGTGGAGGAAGGAGTTGTATTTGTTCAATGAGATGGAGCATACGGCGGGCATTCCCAGACTGGTGGAGAGCAGTCGAGAGCAGCAGGTTCCGGTATCCAGTGGGCATTTTCAGCCGACGTCTACTAGCAGTCCGTGATGTGCGAGGAAATCGGCGCCCAGCAAAGGAAACTTGACATCCATGATGACAAAGGGCCATTCATATTTATGGCCCAGGATGGATATTTTGCGGGTCCAAGTTCCGTTAGCAGCAGATGGGGCTTCCATTTGCACCCACTAGTGCAGCTGCGGCACCAGACGTGCGGTAACGGTCCTCCCTCGATGGCAGAAATACCAACTGCATTGCCCCGGTGTCTACCAGCATCTGTCGTCTTGATATGGCGTCACGGATGAAGAATCCTACTGGCTGGGGTTCCTTAAGGTTTGCAGCCACTGCTGTTATGGGTGGCCACCTTTATAGTTTTTTTTATGGAAGAACAGGGGGCTCTGCAATTTCTGGCGTTACTTCCGAACCTCCGACAGAAGTAACACAAGGCTGGATTTGCCCTCGTCTTCTGATGCTGCGGCAGCGCCTTCTTCCTGTATACCACGTTCATGTCGCCCACTTCAGCTTCTTCTGCTACCAGGCACGTTTGGAGGCCTTGGAGGCCTCATGGAGTTTGTGTGCAACGTTCACCAATTCGTCCATAGAGGGCGTCTGCATCCATGATTTGTACCCTCCCTTCCTGCGGAAGGAGTCGCAGAAATATTTCCCACGACAAGCTGATCTCCCTCCTCTGTCCATCTGAGTCGACGCCCGGCAGCACCAGGAGACCTCATAGTTCGCCCCAGGCATCCCTGGGTGATACATCCCCAAGGGGGTGGGTCATCGGGTCGAGGGCGCGTTGGGCTCTCTCTGCGACGGGCATGGAGTATGTGTCGATGAGTTTTTTTCGCAGGTCTCTGTACTTGACTTTGCCCAGCTGCGAGTCCAACCACGGGGTGATTTTTTTCAAGACCTCCTCTGGCAGCGTTGTCATGGTGACATCCGCTTTGGTCTCCTCGTCTGTGATTTTTGCTGCCCGAAAATGGATTTCTGCATGCAGGAACCAGGATGCGGTATTTTGCCACAAGAACAGTGGGAGTTTTATTGCCTGGCTTATTGCTGCCTTCGAAGGTGAGAGGGGGATGCAGATCTGTGTGTCCTTGGAACGACTTTCTACCTCAGTGTCTGTCATTTTGCCTCACACCAAAATGCGAAATAAGCGCATTATTTAGTCTGTTAATGGTGTTTGGGGCTCGTCAGAAGTCAAAACTATACGCCGTGTGATTCTGTTAATGACTTCTGAATACGGTCGATGTGAATCGTAAATGGCAGGGCCAAACCGTTTGAGAACACCAGAATGTACCTGAAGGAGGTACGCCGTAATTAGTCCATTAGTGGCGGGGGTGTTCTCCAAGGAAGGAGGTATCAGAGGCCTAGACTTTTCACTGTATGGTTCCGTTAAGGGCTCTCTGAAGGTAAAGCGGCGGTAATAAGTCCGTTAATGGCAAAGCCAAAACTGTTGCTCCTTGGGTCACCAGTTGTGAGGTCAAAGAGACAGAACTGGGTACTAACTGATTTATTTATCTGGACAAGGTATAGGCCTACATAGCAGCGTGCGGATGGAAACGTGGTGCCCAACCTTCGTTTGTCGCGACCCATACGCTGAGCGAGACCAATTTGTGTTTGTTAACAGTCAATCACATAGCAATAATAAGACATAATGTACATACAGTGGTAAAACATATATTGGCGAAAAGGCCAGGAACTTCTACATACAAAATTATTCTCGCTGTGTTTGTAAAGTCCCCGCTCAACGGGTTTTCTCTGAAGAACCTCCCGTTTTCTACGGTGCCTTTCCTCTGACCCTAGGTCGCAATACCTAGCTATATTTTTACTATGTAATTATGCATTTATTACCTACTCATTTGTGCCCTTATGTGTTGTGTATGTGTCGGAGCATTTTGTGTCTAATCTATTAATTTTATTTTGTCACGTTACCTGTACGTACCTGTCCTGTTTTGCATATAGAATAATTGACCTCAGGTCACCTGTATGTCTTTGTACTGACGTCCGCACGCCGCTTTATAAGCAGGCTGCTTCCTCAATAAACCATTAGGACCGGACAAGGAATATGGCTTAGATCATCACAAGCTAGCATACTAGCTACCTGTGCCTACTACTCAAGTTCTTCTTTTGCCCCATTTGTTGGCCTCTCCCACTAGCCAACACTCACTGCTATCATACTTTTATCCTCATCTGGTGGGTACCTTCGGGTTCAAAGAGGTTGCAACCTTGCCTGATAAATCTTGTCACTTAAAAATCACCCCCCCCCCAAATCACTTTCATGCATCATAATAAAGTTTTCATCTAACCTACCCATCTCACAGACTCATCATCAACATAGAGTTACAGGCTGCTCTCAGAGCAAGAGCCCGTGCTGGCACAAGAAATGTTGATTTATGTTGAATAATTAGTTATTCAACACGAAGTTCTATTTAAAAAAAATCTTAGTTTACATTAAAAGTACACTGACAAATATAAGTTTTAAAATAATTGCCAAAAATATATTAATATTGCTAACTAAACTTATAACCCACTAAACCCTGCTCAATCTGAGCGGTTGAAAGACTTTCACGATGTTCGCAAAGGTTTGCCAAGCCATCCTGGTGGAAAACCACTGAAATATGTACTACTAGTAGAAAACTGATACCTACCAGCATTACGTATAGTTTCTTTAATTTTACAATATTTGCAAGTAATTGATAAAAAATGTTAAGGACTTGCCACAGCTTCCAGTAGAAGCTTGTGCCACAAGCCGTTGGTTACTAGTCATAAACTAGTCATTTAAACCATACAAAACACAAATATTTTATGTGAAAATACTTTGTAAATTATTTTATTGATATCTAATTTAAAATTCTATCAAATCAAAAATTATATTATTTTATACAAAAAAATAATTCTTAGTTATAGCAAACTGAATACAACAATGACTGGAGTCTGAAGGGTCTATTCTCATGAGCTAATCCTCTCTCCTACTGAACGCCTTGTCATCACTGCCTCCGATTTCCTGCGTCATTTAATCTGCTCTGAGACTTCTCAGTTTTATTCCAAATGCCTGTGATGGAGGCAGTAATGAAGAATGAGGCTAATTCGTTAGATTTATATTCCAGAGACAAGAAGACGGTACAATTCCACACGAGGGCTAGTACTAATACAGTGAAACAGTGATTCATCTACACTGTTTTGCCGTGTTTAGTACTGCCCCATGGGGGGTCAAATGTATTTCGCCATGCTTAGTACTAGACCCTGGGTGATCAAATGTCCCTCCAAACGTCCGTAAGTGCATTTCGCAAAATTGAAACAGAAAAATCCTCAGTAATTATTAAAATATATTTTATTTTTTATTGTGATAAATATTAGTTTGTAAGAATTAAGTATATAGAATATTTTTTCATTTTTTATGAAGATTCGAAAGATATAATAAAAAAGCGAGTAGGGATCTTCGGCTGGAAGCGAACATTACCCAAGAAGAGTGTAAGGACGGGATTGAGTGACATACTGGCTGGGTGTTGACTGGTTTAATAGTGGTTCCTTACTGAATGAATGTACAGAATCTTCGAAGATGTTATTGGCCTGTGCGAGCCGCAAAGTAGCATCTACACACAGACAGAGCAAAACAGAGGCAATGTTTCGGACATCCATGTTTGTCGGCAGACAAACAGATGCGATTGTGAGAGACAAAATAAACGTACAGTGATAAAACATATATCAATGGAAAGGCCAGGAAATTTTACATATGGCCAATTGCATGAGATTCGAGACAGATTAATGAATACAATACAGTAGCATAATACATGTGAAATGGCGAGACATTTGGCGTCTTCACAAACAGAAACATACATACAGTTTGATACAGAAGATTTGGTGGAACATTATGAGTACATGATTAGAATGCTTGCATGGCAATGCAAGTAGTGGTGATTGTACATATATAAAGACAACAATGGTTAGGGAGAAACAGACGGAAATATTGTATGGTAGAAGTTGCATTCCTTGAGTAAGAGAAAATGGGATGCTTTTGTTTTTGTCTGGATCTCTCCACAGATGTGACGCATGAACGCACACACGTGTGCTCGAAAGAGACCGCCATCGGTGCGATGGATGGGTCTCTTACAATACTCCCCCCCCAACAAAGCAAGGCATCGATGCAGAAATTGTCTTGCTGACAATTTGAATTGGCTCAAAGGGCTTGGGCTAGGGGTGGGTAGGAGGCTGAAGGGCGGCGCCAGCCGGCAGGAACTCAAGTATGATGGTAGCGGGTTGAAGGGTGACGTCGGATGATCCTTCGGTAGCCAGCTCGAGGGGGACAGCAGTATGCTGAAGGATGATGGCGGCTGATCCTTCGGTAGCCAGCTCGAGGGCTGAAGGATGACGGCAGCTGATCCTTCGGTAGCCAGCTCGAGGGGGGCAGCAGCAGGATGAAGGATGACGTCGGATGGTCCTTCGTTGGTCAGCTCATCCAGTACGAGTTTGGGGGAGGCTTCAGTTTCCTGAAGGAGGCATCCAGGGCTCTGGTGGTGGGGTGGGTCATCTAGGAAGGTTGGACATCTACTGAGAGCTCGGGAACGGTGGGAAGCGGCAAGGGGTCTGTTGGAGTCATCTTGGGCCATCTGCCACGTGTCACTCGGGTCACCAGTGTAAGGGCGCGGATTGAGTGACATACTGGCTTGCTGACTGCTTTAATGGTCGTTACTGAATGAATGCACAGAATCTTCGAAGATGTTATTGGCCTGTCGAGCGTGAAAGTAGCATCTACACACAGACACAACAAAACAGAGGCAATGTTTGGACATCTGTGTTTGTCGGCAGACAAACAGATGGCGATTGTGAGAGACATAATAAGCGTACAGTGATAAAACATATATCAATCCGTACATGGCCAAGTATGAGAGGACAGACTAATGAATACAATGCAGTAGCATAATATATGTGACATATGAGACATTTGGCATCTTCGAAACAGAAACATACATACAGTTTGCAGAAGATTCAGTGGAACATTATGATTACATGATTAGAATGCTTGTGGCAAGTAGTGGTGATTGCACTGAATGAACAACAATGGTTAGGGAGAAACAGAAATATTATATGGTCGTTCCTTGAGTAAGAGAAAAATGGGATGCTTTGTTTTTCTCTTTGTCTGGAGTCCCTCCAGATGTGACGACACACGCAGGTGCACCGAAAGAGAAGTATGGATCTACAGAGAACCATTCTCGTTTATTTAATATGCAGACCTCATACTCCAGGGTGGGATGAGGTTGTGTATGCGACTGGGAAAACGACATAATGGCTGAGTGTTAACTGGTTTATTGGTTGTTCCTTACTGATAAATGACAGAATCTTGGAAGATGTTTGTGCGGCAGACAAACAGGTAAAACGGACATAAAGGTTCAGATCATGTTTGTGCAGACAAACAGATAATCAAACATGATTTAACATATGGTGATGAAACATACATCAGTGGAAGGGTCAGGAAATTCTACATATGCCAATTGCATGAGATTCAAGACAGATTAATGGATACAATGCAATAGCATAATAAATGTGAAATGGAGAGACATTTGGCGTCTTCACAAACAGAAACATACATACAGTTTGATACAGAAGATTCGTTGGAACATTATGAGTACATGATTAGAATGCTTGCATGGCAATGCAAGTAGTGGTGATTGTACATATATTAAGACAACAATGCTTAGGGGAGAAACAGACGAAATATTATATGGTAGAGGCGCTCCTGTTTGCCTCTTTCCGAGTAAGAGAAAATGGGAGATGCTTTGTTTGGTCGATCTTTGTCTGGCGATGACGAGATGTGACGATCACGGAAATTGTCTTAACACAATTGTAGTTGGCTGTTTGGAAGAGACCGGCCAGCGCTCGGGAGGGCGGGAGCTGGTTGGGTGGCGTCGGATTCGCCCCCAAGACAGATAACGGCTGATGTTTGGTAGCCAGAGGGCGGCAGCAGGCTTATTTGGCTGGTCCTTCGTTGTCAGCTCGACCGAAATTGAGTACGGCCAGGGTGGAGGAGGTTCAGGGCCGGGGTGGAGGGTCACTTGAGTGACAGCAGGAGCTCGAGGAGGACGGGAGCAAGCGAAGGGTGAGGTCTATTGAAAATCGTCATTGAAGGTCCAGCACATAGCCAATCCAGGGGTCACCAGTAGAGGCTGAAGCGACTAAGGGAACTGGTTTTTTCGTTGGTCAGCTCGTCCTCGATTTGGGCGGCGGTAATGTATTATAAGTGAATATCCAGGCATCTGTGTTTTAGATGGGTAAATTAGGGTGATTAACATACGGTGATAAAATATGTGGAACGTCAGGAAACAGCTACATAGGGCCAATTTTTGTCATTTGGATACAATGGCAATAGCATAATAAATGTCAAATGGAGGGACGCTTCTTCACATACCGGGCATACAGTTTGAACAGAAGATTCGTTGGAACATGAGGTATTAATCTCATGGCAAACGTAGTGAGGTGATTATTACATACATTAAGACAACAATGGCAGGAGTAAACGGACATAAAGGTTCAGTATGGTTGTCGGCGACCAGATGCTATACACATCTGTCGACTCCGAAGGGTAGGTTAATAACACGTGTTTATTAAGACAGACACAGTATTATATTTACATAAAAATAAATATGCATTCCCTTAAGGCAAAAACAGAAAAAGCCACAAAATGTTACAGAAGATCGTTGGAACATTATAAGTACAGAATTTTGCATACAAGAATCATGTACTTTTATGTATATAGGGCCTATCTAAAGTTAGATACAACTTACATTATTCATATCTATTCATCTTTAACCAAAAAATGTAGATTATCAAACAATAAGCAAGCTATATACATAAAAATTAATTCATTCTAGATACTCCTTGCAACAAAAAATACCCAAAACCTAAAATGTTGAATAATTAGTTAGCCTATTCAACACGAAGTTCTATTTAAAAAAAAATCTTACTTTACATTAAAAGTATGCTGACAAAAAAAAGTTTTAAAATAATTGCCAAAAATATATTAATATTGCTAAAATGAACTAAACTTTTAACCCACTAAACCCTGTTCAATTTGAGCGGTTGAAAGATTTTCACGATCGCTCCAAGGGGTAGATTTAAGTAGTAACTCTGCGGCGCCATTTCCTTCTAACTTAACTTTATCTACAGTTTTTTGGTTGCTAATTATGGATTTACCTTCAATTTTTGTCACACGTTTGTAATTATCCTGTAATTTACCACAGACCTTCATCCAACAAGCTAGGGGACCTGATGGGAAAGCAGGGTTATGGGTGGGTAACAACACCGGGACAGGGTGATTCATCCCGTCCAACAAGCCAGGGGACCCAATGGGAATGGTGTTGCGGGGGTGTTAGCTACCCTACAATTTGGGGACCACTTAAAGCAGGTGTGTGTAGATCGCGCAGTAATGAGGAAATACCCAAACTTTACTGTTTACAGCAATATAGAGATGAAAAACCCCCCAAACAAACATAGAAACAACAAGACGACAAAGGTAGCCATTACAAAGACAAAAGCTTTCACTACTTCTGCCATTTCGAATGCTGCCATGCATGCGCAATCTTACAGGGAGCTGCACAAGCCGAATCTCTACTGAGGAAAAAGGGGAGCTGGGGGAATAATGTTCTTTTCCGGTCCTTCTAAAGTTTCAATTTATGGCAAAATACATTTGAACACCCAAGTGCCAGTATTAAACACGGCGAAATACATTTGGACCCCCAGGTGCCAGTACTAAACATGGCAAAAGGGGTTTCAGGAGGAATGATTATTAAGTCGTTTCAAATCAGTACAAGGCTGATTCCTTGCTGCACGCTCCTGAGAACCTGTAACATGCCACCTTTGGCCGTTTCCTGCATAAACTCTTACGTCAACTACCAGGAAATTAACGTATGTTGTTATGGCAATTACGAGATATTAATTCAGTTGCATCAAGATCACAGCCTTAAAAAAAAGGGGGGGGGGAAATTTTAGCTCCCAATGAGTGCAGGCTCAGAGTCCCTAAGGTAAGTTTATTGGGGCTTCTTCTCTTAGTGTACCAGATTATGTTTTTTTCCAGATTATTTTATGAAACCCGAGCTCTAAGTACATCTCCAAGCCTGTTTTTACCATGGAAACTGTTTTTTTCTACACTTTTAGGGCTGTTGGTAAAGGAGGTGGTGTTTTATTTTTGTCGGTCACGTTTTTTGACCAGCTCCCTGTTTCGTTGCTACCCACTCTTGTTCCCAACTCGATCTGCGTTTGCACATTCCACCTATGACTTGCGTCATTCCTCACTTTCCCCGCTGTTAGGGCACATGAGGAACTTTCTCCCTCCCATCTGGCGTTTTCCTCCTCTAGGGGACGCCCACAGCCGTAAACATGTCTGAAGCTGTGTTCTCCCCAACCCCGAATTCTACAGTCCTTTACTGCTGGAATATTAGGGGCAACAGTTGGCCGGACACAAACAAACTCACCTCCTTTATCAGCAGCCTTAGCTAAAAGCTTAGAAAAATCCAGTTTCCAAGGTAAAAAACAGGCTTACAGATAAATACTTGGAAATACCGCTGCAAAGGTTTGCCACGCCATCCTGGTGGAGATCCACGGAAATACATACTACTACTGCGAAAATAATACCTATCGGTATTAACTACAACTTCTTTAACTTTGCAATATACGGCAATTATATGCTCAAAAATGAAAAGGACTTTACACTGCTTGCAGGAGGAAAGTAGGGAAATAGCGTTGGTTATTATAGTCATAGATTAGTTATTTCAACCATACAAAACACAAATATTTTATGTGAAAATACTTTTTGTATATTATTTTTTTAATATCTAATTAAAAATTCTATCAGATCAAAAATTATATTATTTTATACAAAAATATAATTTTTATTTATAGCACTAGCAAATTTAACAGAACAATGACTGGAGTCTGAAGGGTCTATTCTCATGAGCTGATCCTCTCTCCTATTAAACGCCTTGTCATCACTGCCTCCGCTTTCCTGCATCATTTGATCTACTCTGAGACTCAGTTTTATTCCAAATGCCTGTGATGGAGGCAGTAATAAAGAATGAGGCTAATTCATTAGATTTATGTTCCAGAGACAAGAGGATGGTACAATTCAATGAGAGCTAGTACTAACACGGCGAAACAGTGATTCATCTACACTGTTTCGCTGTGTTTAGTACTAGCCCCTGGGGGGTCAAATGTATTTCACCATGCTTAGTACTAGCCCCTGGGTGATCAAATGTCCCTTCAAATGTCCGTGAGTGCATTTCGTAAAATTGAAACTAAAAAAAAATCCTCAATTATTTACATATATTTTATTTTGGTAATTCTAAGTACTAGCTCCACGCCTGTTTTTACCTTGGAAACTGGTTTTTTCTACACTTTTAGGGTCTGATACTGGTGGTTTCTTTGTTGTCGGCCAGCAGTTATTTGACCTAACTCTACTCAACAGTAAGGGGACTGTAAATCGGAGTTTTGGGGGGAGAAAACAGAAAATGGAGCGGACATGTTTATGTTGGGGGGCGCTTCCTCTGGAGGGAAAAAGGAGAGCCATCGCCAACAGGAGGGGGACTTAAATGCATTCCGCTGTGTTTAGTGCTGGCACTGGGGATGGAAATGTCCCTTCACCATGTTTAGTACTGGCCCAGGGTACCAACACGTCAACAAGTTATTGCACTTGCCGGACGAGATATGAATCATTCCAACAGACGTACCCGTGACTCTGTCTTGTGAAGATCGCATATGGAAACCCCCCTTTTTGGATGGATTTCAGGGGTTAATTAAAGGTTAATTACTTTCGGGCGACAAAAATTGAAGACAAATCCACAATTAGCAACCAAAAAACTGTAGAAAAAGTCAAGTTAGAAGGAAATCGCTGCCGCGGAGCTACTACTTAGATCTAACTCTATTTTTTACTGGGATTAGTTTATAAGAATTATGTATAGCCTATAGAATATTTGTTTTCATTTTTTATGAAGATTCGAAAGATATAATAAAATAGCGAGTAGGGATGTTTGTAAGAGCCTGTCGCCGTCTCTTCCAAACACAAGTGTGTTCGTCATCCATCGGAGGGGACAAGACTAAACAAGATCATCTTGTTTTCTTTCTCAATGCAACTCTACCATACAATATTTCAGTCTGTTTCTCCCTAACCAATGTTGTCTTGAATTATGTACAATCACCACTACTTGCATTACCATGCAAGCATTCTAATCATGTACTCATAATGTTCCACCGAATCTTCTGTATCAAACTGTATGTATATTTCTGTTTGTGAAGACGTAAACGTCTCGCCATTTCACATATATTATGCTACTGCATTGTATTCATTAATCTGTCTCGAATCTCATGCAGTGGCTATATGTAGAATTTCCTGGCCTATCCATTGATATATGTTTCATCACTGTATCGCTTATCATGTCTCAATATCGCCATCTGTTTGTCTGCCGACAAACACAGATGCCAAATCGTTACTCGTTTTTCCGTCTGGTGTGTGGATGCTACCACCGTCACACACGCCAATAACATCTTCGAAGATTCTGTACATTTGAAGTTACGGGCTGCTCTGAGCAAGAGCCCATGCTGGCACAAGGCCAGCTAAATCTGAAACAACAACAACATGTACATTCATTCCAAAGGACCTTCAATAAACCGGTCAACACCCAGCCAGTATGTCACTCAATCCCGCCCCCTTACACTAGCTCTTCACTGGGAAAACAAGTGAAAGCTGTGACTAGCACTGCTAGGCCCGAGTTTGAGTCTCGGCCGGCTGATGAAGGATTAGAGGAATTTATTTCTGGCGAGAAATTCATTTCTCACTATAATGTGATTCGGATTCCACAATAAGCTGTAGGTCCAGTTGCTAAATAACAAATTGGTTCTTAGCCACGTAAAATAAGTCTAACCCTTCGGGCCAGCCCTAGGAGAGCTGTTAATCAGCTCAGTGGTCTGGTAAAACTAAGGTATACTTATACTGGTGACCCCGGAGTGACACAAAGGAACCGGCCGACCCAAGATGACGACCCACCCACCAACAGACCTTTCACCGCCTCACTGCTTCCCGCCATTCCCGAGTTCTCAGTAGATGTCCGACCCTCCGAGATGACCCAACCCATCACTGGAGCCCTGGACGCCTTCTCCAGGAAGCCTAAAGCTGCCCCCGAACTCGTACCAGACGAGCTGACCAACGAAGGACCAGCCGACATCATCGCCATTGCTGCAGCCCCCTTGAGCTGGCTACCGAAAGGGATCAGCTGCTGTCATCCTTCAGCCCTCGAGCTAGCTGCAAGGATCAGCCACCGTCCCACTCAGCCGTCCCCTCCAACTGGCTACCTATGATCATCCGGCGCCACCCTTCAACCTGCTACCGCCCTTCCTCGGTTCCTGCCGCCCGTCGGCCTCTTCAGCTTCCTCCTACCCGCCCCTAGCCCAAGCGCGAGCTAATTACAATTGTCCAGCAAGACGATTTCAATGGTGCCTTGCCAGGGCGGCGTAACGATTGCTTCATTGCGAGTCAGCAGCTGCGGACTGGCACTCCTCGGGCCGGAGTTAATTCCCGCCCGGCTGATGAAGAGTTAGAGGAATTTGTTTCTGGTGATAGAAATTCATTTCGCTATAATGTAGTTCGGATTCCACAATAAGTTGTAGGTCATGTTGCTAAGTAACCGTTGGTTTCTTAGCCACGTAAACAAGTCTAATCCTTCAGGCCAGCCCCAGGAGAGCTGTTAATCAACACAGTGGTCTGGATTAAACCAGTCCACGTAACTTTTGTAAGAGCGTTGTTCCGACACCACGTCTGCAAACACACGTGTGTGTTCGTGTGTTCATCCATCGGAGGGGACAAGACAGAGAAGTTATTATTAAATGAGGAATGCCATAAAGTAGTTTTGACTTATTTGGAATAATGAACAATAAAAATACCTGCATAATCCGTAATCCAAGGAGCCTAGCACTTGCTAGATTAAGATTCTTTTCCCTGCTGTTACCATTCTTAAAGGTTCCTTTATCCTTGTCGTAATGGTTCGATAACTTTTATCAAAGGGAAATTATTTTTATATATTTGAAAAGAAGTTGTACGTAGATAAAGGTTTAAATAATGTAGCATCTTACCAAATGAATATGAGGGCATAGGTCTAGCCTGAGCTACCAACGGTTATTTCTTGGAAGACTCCAGCCACCTCCCACTTTATAATTCATATTTTTCTTGGGCAAAACATATCAAAACGAAAAATTTCTTCTCAATGCATAACCTTAATAAATGTTTAATAACAGAGAGAAATACTAACAAATGCGACTTATAAATTTAGGCAGGCACTGGGCCCCACCCTCCATAGCTAATTTTAATAAGGCAAAATTGTAATTTTTAGGTTCTTTAGTGTCCTATCATTTTCTATTGTATTTTATGAAAATAAATAGTTTTTATCCAAAATAAACAACTAGAATACTAAAGTAGCTGCTGGAATCTTCAAAAATTACCTACAAACTCATCTCTTATTACCAATCTGGACATATTTTCGATGCACAAATACATGTGTTTTTCTTTAAAATATCATATACATATATTTCACTTAGATTGGTCATAAAAGTTGTTTCCTGAAGCTGGTTAAATCATTAAGGCCGCTTTCAAAGTATGGAACGATGACTGGCCTGCTAACCTGCACCTGCACCCACCCATAGCCTTTTTCAATAACAGAAACAAACACTTTATAGCATGATGTGGCACACATAAGATGAATTATGTGATTTTAAAACGGAATGTAGAATCCAGTGAACGCAGCCACTGCAGACCACAGCAGCCGCACCGTATTGTCAAATCTGCTCTCCGGGGATCAACAAGCGCAATCGTCAGCCCGAGGAAGCCTACGTCTTGACTAGGGGGAGGCTAAAATAACTGAACTTATAAGCTTATAAGTCGTAATTTGATGAAGAGGTCTTTTCAAAAATGTAGGTTACAATTTCATATCGTGTATTGGCAGCTTATAAAATAATACCTAAACTGATGTCAGCTGTTTGTTTGCAGCAAATGTCACTGAAAGTTACCGAAGCATTATCATAAGAGTTCTTGAAGAGATTACCTGTCCCCCAACCCCCTCCATAGCTAATATGGCAAAATTGTAACCATTAAACCCCTAGGTTACCTAGTACTATATTATATTGGCAACTTATAAAATTTTACCTCAGTTTATTGCACAAAAGATGCATACTTAGTTCTACAAACAACAAATCCACAATCAACAAAGTGTTTCATTTACGCACAAATCACTTATGCTCACATACGGCATCCCCACAGGCTACCAGTAACCACAACAGGCGCTAAGGCAGCACTCCGCCCAATATCTAAAGCACAAAATAATCCAATAAGAAATAAGCCTACAATGCGAAACAATAACCAAAATTTCTACGACAAAATGAAATTGCTATGATCACGGCAATGAATTACATTGCATGTAAACAAATACCACGTACCCAGCTCGCTTCTGTAGCCTCACAAAGGTCAGAAACATTCATCCAAGCGTTAGCCTATACAGCGCCGCCGCTAGCCCCACACAGTTCAGAATGTTGCTAATTAACAAGTGTCCTAAGGCCCAAGGTACACACTGTAGATTCACTTCACTGCGCTGGTTGATAGTTTCTAATTCACAGCACACACTACCGAAGTCTTTCCTAAACACAAACACTGGTCTGTTTACAATCGGCAACACAAAACATTGCAGACGGCCTGGTGGCGACAGACATGGAACCGTTCTCAAAGCGCGTTACGGGGTCCAGTTCACAGCTCCCTAGCGTCTTTCACTCAACAATCACGTGACTAACAAGAGCGCAGACTTCACATACACTTCCAAACACACGACAAACTCCACAAATAATACACAAGCGATCAAATTCACTCTTACACTGCTTTCGTCTTGGTAGAACGTGTCTGTGAAGTGCTCTGTAATCCTGACTTGCGGATGTTTATAAGCTAATTACTGAGGAAAGCAGAAGAACTAATACAGTAGAAATTAAATCAGTGCGAGAAGTCGACTATCTTACCCGAACATTATCTCATAATTATCGAAGCAGTAAAAGATGGAACACTAAATGAAGTGCTGGAGAGGTTCAGTCAACCCAAATCAGTCAGCAGCTTTCTGGACATTGCTCTGGGGGAGTTGATGAAGAAGGAACTCGCTGCAAGAATGTGCGACAATATGGTTCCATTATGAATGTTTCAAGCCTCGAATTCAGTCTTTACTTTGCATACACTAATGATGACAGCATATTCCACTTCTGTAATAATCGCAAAGGAAGCCTGAACAAAGAACACACAAAACTCATTGAAGATGAACTTGATAAAATAAAAGAAAATAGAGATATTGACAAAGTTGGTTCAGGATTCGGCTCACAAAACTAGTGATGTAATGATCAACATAGATGAAATCCGAAACAAAATTGATAATGTTGATAAAGATGTGAATATAGCAGGCATGGGACATGGAGTGAAACTTATCCTGAATCACTTAGGACAAAAAAAGTGCTTCTGATCAAATCTACAAACGAAGAGAGCATAGCAGCTAATGAAAAGTGACAAATTATGAGTAAAATAACGGCTCAAGTTGAACAGGTTGAAACAACAAGAGATGGACACATTTGTAAGACTTCCAGACAGGAAAAACTTTGAAAAGGCAAAAATGAAGATTCAGAAAATCAACAATATATCAGTAAAAAATGAGAGGGGTAAACTTAAACCAAAAATAAAAGTAATGTCCCGACGGATGAAGATGACATTGTCGTTAACATTTAAAGAAAAATCCATGGATAGGTAGCCTCATTTCTGAAAATGACGTCCTGAAAATTATACAAAGGAAATGATAGCCAAAAAGATGACAAATGTAAACACTATATCATCAAATACACACCAATACGAGGCTGTCTATGATAGAGGTGACAAATTGTGTACACTGTATAGCCATTGCAAAGTATACGACTGCTACATGCCCAATTCTCTCAATGCTATAAATGTCAGGAATTTGGTCTGGCCTTTTTCATAAATTATTAGAAATGACCCAAGCTTGCTGGTTGAAAATCACAAATCAAATGAATGTGCTAGCAACATCTTCAAGTGTAAAAATTGTGTAAAGAAAGGTCGTAGTGATACTAAACATTAAACATATGATGCCAGTAAGAGCACAGTATATAAAGAATATGTGCCAAAGGTGAAAAAAATACGGATCATGGTTTTGACTAATAATATTCTATGCAATTTAATACAAGGAAGCAAATTTTAAAGAGAACTAGAGACTCTCCTATTCTGCAGGAGCTACGATACTGACGAGAAAACATTGAAAGACAAGGTAAAACTTTACTTTAGTTGCGCAGCCAGATTCCTGCCCGTCGTCGACCGGGACTGGTTCCTCATACATAAATAGACATAACCTCTATAACTCCTCTCTCCTGTAATGCACTTTGGTTTGCGGCTGGCCTGATTCCCGTCAGTCGTCTACCGGGACAGGTTACAGCCTTTTTGGGCGGTCCAGAGGGCTCGAAGCCACCCCGGCCAGGTCAGGGCACGTCGCCCTAAGTTAGGTTAGGTAGGCAAGATCTGGTTAGGTCAGGACCTAGCATTATAGGATAAGAAGAATCTTATTTTGAAAACGTACAAGGGCCCGCCAGAGAGGGAATTATCCCTGTGGAGGGCTGTACATAAAACCAAACAAAACGAAAGTGACAACATAATAAAATAACGACAAAAAAATTCAAATGAACGTTGCAAGTCTGCTATGCACGGAAATTCTTTGTACATCAGATCAAAACTAAACACAAATGCTAGGTCATATTATGGTACAAATTCATTGCGATGAGAAAGTTTATATTATTAAATAAATAATGATACTTGAGTAAGGCACTTTCCCAATATCTATTTCGTAACATTCAATATCTTCAATTCATATGTTTCTCTTCATACGAATATATCGTAGTCACGGTTTCAAAGTGATATTCTTAAAATTCGTGTCAAATTAGAAAACGAGACTTATTGTTGAATGGCAAACTTACCAATTTTTCTATCATTACTAAATTTTGCTAGTAATTTACTTCCAAATGATTACAAGTTACTTAAGTAAGTGGAAGGGGCCTGCACAGGATCTTACACGGAAGTTGCCATTCCACTTACTTGCCACAATAATATGCTAAAAGTATGACATGTTGACACAGAAAGGACCTCCTGGAAATAAAAAAACACAGCTATTTTTGTTTACGTCGTCCTGAAACATTCTCACCATGCGATGTTTTGATATTTAGTTAAACAACTCTACTGCCTATGATGTCTAAAACTGAGAAAAATTATGGCAAAGACCGTATCCTACATACTGCGGATAATTCTTAACTGCCGACAAAATTCAGCAGGTGTCCTCATGCATCACAGTAACATGCTTAAAAGACGACTGGTTGACACATCTAGTATGATACCTATAGGCCTATGTACTACTCGGCATTTTCAATAATGATCAAGATCGTTCTTAATTTATGTCATGCACAACTTGAATGATGTTCTAATATCAAAGTTAAATTGCCACTACACATATGTGCCACGATAATGTGCTGAACATATGATACATGTTAAAGAAAGCACATCTGCTGCTAAGACGACATACTCGTATACCTGACTAGCACAAAATTAAGTGATAAATAAATTCTATTATACTTTGTTTACCTGTCAAATGCTATCCCATGGCAATGACAAGGGGCGCATCGTACCATTGTTATGATCAGGATAGAAACAAAATCACAATCGCACTCACCCAGTATTCAGTTTGCGAGATTAAAGACGTTCAAGATAGCCATAAGGGTATGCAGCGACGCCTTGGTGGAAAACAACTGAACTACCAGTACTTGCATATAAATAACGCCTCCAGGGATTACTTAACCCCTATATGTTCATATTCATTCTTCCGTGTTTTAGGATTTCCTTTAGCGGTAAACAACGTACAATGGTAAGAATTTAGGGATGCGATAACTTTCAAAATAGCTGCATTCGGTCGGTTATTACACTAGTAAATTAGTTATTTACACGGTAAAAAACACAAATATTTAATGTAATATTAGTTTTAATAAAATACTTTTTTCAATATCTGATTAAACATTCTATCAATTCAAAATTTAAATTTTTTATACAAAAATAATTCTCAGTAATGTTACACAAATTTAATAAAACGACTGGAGTCTGAAAAATCCATTCCAATGAGCTGATCCTCGTCTGCAGCGCCGCCCTGGTGGAAGACCACCGAACTACGTAAGCCTAGTACTGGTTACATGCAGATAACACCTCCAGATATAATTTACCACATGTTAAACATGAAAAATAAATTAAATGTGTTACCATTCTGGCGGTTTTCCCGCTAGATCTGCCTCTTTTTGTTTGAATCTTGGGGAAATTATGGATCTAGCGACTAGCGAAAGGAAGTAGCTTTACTTCAAATCTTTAACTTTTTCTGGAGTTTTTGTATACTTGCTGTACTATAAAAATAATGATATTATTTCTATGTAAAATTCATTAAAAACCTGATACTCTAAAATGGATAGACATAGATATATAAGTCTCAAATAATCTGAATAATCCATTGCTTACCTTTATCAGAGCATCAAAATAACAACAATTTTTCGTGGTCTTCGAGAACTACAGGTCAATTTTTTTGTACGGCAGGCCACACACTATCAAAAAAGTATGCCCAACATGGCATATGATCATACAATTTGAGAGCGTATTGCCGGGTTTGAAGAGTTGACCAACAGTTTGATATTCGTCCATCCAACATGTTTACGCAAAGTTCTATGACGCATACTGTCGTTTGATCATACACCAGCTGCAGACAGTAGCAATGTATGATCAAACGTGTTAAACATCCATGTTAGACAGTATGTGGCCCGCCAGTCACTTCGTTAGTTCAAACCACATGCAAATCGTTAGTCGAAATTAGGCATATACACGACGGAATAGGACTGCTGCTTTAACTATCAGGCCAACTGACTGCTTAACTGAGCAACATGCATGTGGTTTTAAAGGCCCTAAGAAGTGAAGCAAGCGCTCGATCACCAAGGAAAACTAAACATGAGCCCATTAACATTTGCGGGGCAAACGGTAGTGAGCTACAAAGAAATGGTTTAAAAAAAAGATACTCGGACTCCGAGATAAGCCAGATTTGCATCCCCTCAACAGCATTGCATTTTTATTTTCCCTTTAAGAAAAAACAATCTCTATTAGCATTATTAAACAGAGGAATTTCTGTTGAGTTCACCGAATTTTATCATTCATGCTTTGGTATTAAATAATTTTTAATATACGTTAAAGATGAACAAAGAATGCTTATTCTGATTTTTTCTTTAAACTGTCTCGTTTCTTTTCATTAATAAGGACCTGTGCAGATCGAAGGTCACTTCTCATGCACTGTACGTATGGAGAAATTGGCAGCTGAGGATAAGCTTTGTTAGTTCTGAATGAATAATTCTGAAATTCTCTCAACTGAACACTCCACTAGATGTGAGAAATGAACTCGAATAGTTCGCAGAGCTTTGACTTGTGTTGCCGGCTTTTAACACATAGGAAACTTCCTTTTCCAAGCCGAGCTTCTTGAGTTTTCGTATTGTTTTCCGTTACGCAAACATTTTTTTTTTTTATTTACTATTATCTGGACGCTTTCCACCGACTCTTTCCGGGTGAACGGGCCCCCACCTGGAATCCCAAGGCCTCGACGTCTTTCTCCTCTGGACTAGCTTTGATTTTGCTCTTGTCTTTCAACTTCAGTTTCCAGGTCAGTTCCTCTGTTGACTCTGCAGGCCTTTGATCTGGAATAGGCTACAGGCCTTTTCCTCCTTCCTGAGACGTTCATAGTGATCTCCTCTCCCAACCCAAGACTCATCTCTACCCCCCTTCCAAACTCAACACACCTTATAAATAGAGCCATAAAATCCCGTAGGCAACGAGGATGATTTTCCCGGTATTTAAACCCACCCGCCCTGTCACCCGTCAATAAGCCCCATCATCACCTGTCTGCCTTTTCCTGTCAAGCGTTTTCTCGAAATCACCCTCTCTCCTTTTGATTGTGGGATTCTGAGTTATTGCATATAGCATGGCTGAGAAAACAATTCATAAGTGCATATAAGACTAGCCCTGTTCTCCGTGGAATAAAGATCATGTTATAATCTGATTCATATAGGCCTAACGCTTTATAGTCTCGTATATTTGAGGTAATATGCTGGCATCGACAGAAGTAAAATTGTAAGAATATTGGTTATGTGACCATTGCTGGAGAATATATTCTGAACATGGAGCCTAACATCACCCATCTGCAAAAATAAAGGTGTAGTTACACTATCGATTAAGTAAGACGAACGAGTCGTATTGTTTACTGCCCACGTAGTATTCGTAAATGTTGCGTCCTTGGCAAATGCGTTCTGAAGCCGCAAACCTCCGCCAAGGCTAAGTAATCCACTCCACGCTTTCCGAAAGTCTGTAACCTAGATCCAGAATTATTCCAAAATCTAACCATGTCTTCCAAGTTACGTCATTATCAAAACTGACGTTTTTGCGTAATCTTGGTAATTAACAAATAAACAAACAAACCGAAGTAAAAGGGCAACATCCTTGTTTCGATTTGAAAATATAAAGCTTTCCTTCAGTTCTGTTCTGCTGAGTTTTGCATCAGAATCAGTTTATAGAGAAATGTTGATAAGAATACAAGTATGAAGACATCAAAAGGTCTCCATTTTAAATTTCAAGAAGCAGGAAAATGATCAAATCAGCCTTAAGTGACTTAGGACTCTCCTCAGATTTGTTGTTGAAGAAAATGCAAGCTAACGGATATGTGACAGCTTGTTCTTGGATAGGTAAATAAAAAGAATGCATTGTAAACAACATCACATTTTACCCCTTAACTAGTCACAAGTGTTCCACAAAACAGTTTTACACAAATACTGGATGAAGAACAGAAAACAGCTCATATAAATAATGTGTGTTACAAAATAAAACTATAAAACTCTCACAAAAAAAATAATTTTCACAGCTTCTGTCCAAGGCGTCCACTGGCTAAAGAAAGCGCAGTCACCAGCTCCACTGGGTCTAGACCTGAAACGAATTTAAAGTCCCAGTGTAACTTTAAGGAAAGAAAAATCGTCAATATTACGTCAGTAGCATTTTCAATAACATGTCTTTAATATTTTATATGTAACATCTTTCATGCCATAGATTTTTCATAGGATCGTATTATGACAAGAAAAAATATTATTTTTTTTTTTGCTAAACTAAGTAATTTGAGGGTAATGGGTGCTGAATTGATATTTTAATGTATGACATACAGGTTTGATTTATAAAAATTATATTATTATTATTATTAAAATGCACAAACATGAAAATTTGAAAGGCCATTCAGTAACTTGCAAAGTTTCCACAGTATAGAATGCTCATATGTGGTTGAAAGAAAACCATGTCAATAAGAAAAATATTAAATACATTAATGAATATACGTATGCACAAGCAACAACAGAATTCAGAATAACTAAGGTGGTGATATTTGGCTTATAACCAAATTCTTGATCTGATTTTCGACTTAAGCTAATTCGTCAGTGGCTCACCCTTGAATTTCGTGTAGGTAATAATGACTTCTAAATGAATTCGATTTATAAAGATATCTGGATTCCCAGATGGGATGGGCTAGAAGGGAGTTCTCTATAATTACTTTCCACCACAGAATTTTAATATTTAAAGAGTTGCAAATATAATTGCAGGAAAATGAAAAAAACTAATAAATATTATTAACATATTCAATCCTTATTAGCTTCTCGGCTTGTTTATAGAAGCTTCGTAAAGCAAGATTGGGTTTTAATAAGACAGCACTTGGACCTGAAAAGAAGTTTCTTCATTGTTTTTGAAACAAATTACAAGTATGCAACCCAGGCATTACTATGATGTCGGCTCACGTTACACGCTATCCCTCAAATATCTCGGGATAAGCGAGATACAAACCTCTGTTCATAAAACAGAGACTTAAATCAAGTATAGGATCATCTTCGTGGGATAATAATAATAATAATAAATAATAATAATAATATAATAATAATAATAATAATAATAATAATAATAATAATAATAATAATAATAATGACACATCTAAACCAAAACGTTTGCAATGTCTCAGATTTTTTAGTAAAGTAACTGTTTGAAATTTTAATTCCCTTCTCATTTTTTGCCTCAAATAATAATAATAATAATAATAATAATAATAATAATAATAATAATAATAATAATAATATGACATTTTAACCAGATGGTTGCAGAAGTTCATAGTATGATAATTGTTTGAAATTCAGCTCCTCTTCCTTTTTTGCCTTATATAATAATAATAATAATAATAATAATAATAATAATAATAATAATACACAATAATAATAATAATAAGAAGAAGAAGAAGAAGAAGAAGAAGAAGAAGAAGAAGAAGAAGAAGAAGAAGAAGAAGAAGAAAGAAGAAGAAGAAGAAGAAGCCATTTGAACCAAATGATAGCAAATACTGTACACTAATTGTTTGAAATTCATTTCCTCTTTCTTTTTTGTCTTGCCATTGCAAAAATGGACGTCAGTTTACGTTTGGGAACGTTGTCACCAATGCGTTTTACTCTCCTTCCTTACCTCCTGTATTGGATGTTCGAAATCCTCGAAAGGTTCTTCCTCGGAGCCAAGTATGCGTTCGATGTTATAGAAGGAAGCGTGGATGGCTATGACGAAGAAAGTTGCCCCTGGAAAATAGTCAATTATTGTTACTTATGCTTCATCATAGCTCTAAAGTTTTTGGGTGTAAATCATCAGGGCGAGGGGCGATTTATACCTTAACACTGTATACACTTAAAAAATTTCCCGTATCACGAAATGCAAAATTAAAGGTTAGTAATAGGTCTAAGTTTTTTTTTAGTGTGGATGACTGGGACGCGTGGCGATTTATACCTTAACACGTGTTAATTGTTCTCACTCAAAATTCTCCAAGTTCATTTATAGAGGCTCAGTTTATAACAACCATGGAATCTGAAGTGTGCTTGTAAAACAACAAAGAAACTAATATAAGGTAGAATGTCACTGTGGCAAATGAATAGGGAACCTTTCTTTACCACGTAAAGCCAAGGGCAAATAACGTTTGATAGCTCACAGATGTGCGATTTGTCCTTGAACATGAGTCATAGAATAAAAATAACAATGGACCGACTAACGGAAGACGGGTTACGAATGAATCTTGTGGGACACTTTCGAAAGCTCCTTTAAGTAGGGCTCAGGCTTAAACCTCGCTTTCTACCATCGTAATTAAACCGTATATATTCACAATAATACACATAAGTTCAGACTTCAAAAGATTCGTAAGATAAAGCATCTATCCGAGATCAAATACAGCATGCGTGTTTGATACTGTATGATATACTACGTACCTTATGTCATTAGCCTACGCTTTTGTTAATAAACAAACATATATCTGTTGTATATAACATATATCTGTTGTATATAACATTAAACATGTGTACCTAATGAAATATAAATTGGTCCATTGTTGTGCCCCACCTGAATGAGCCGTACTCGAAATGGCGTCACGTTTTTGCTCCACCTGAATTAGACAGTTTCGTTGGCGAATTATTAATTATATAGGAATAGGTTGTAATCGTTCGCTCTTAAATTCCGTATCCAATTTATATTACATATAATAAACTCCCGAGGCAGTGTTCTGACCTTTTGTTCACTTGTTCACAATGAGGAAAAGATATGTCTCAGTTATCGTACCAATGACCCACTGTTCCACTAAGATGACACTGAACAACAGAATGGCTTTCAACTGTATCCAGTTATACACCGATGCAGTACTACAATTCTAATTCACTATTTGCAATTGTAAAAAAGAAAATTATGCATTTCATTAGTATCGTCATGAATGTACAATGTGAGACTGCGCAGAGGTGAAACTACAGTCACTTCACGCAGTGTCCATTAAAAGCCCTCAGTGAGTAATCTTGCACGTCCAACAACAAATTTATGTTGTTATCGGTCATGTATGCCAAGAATTTCCATACAGATTAGTTATATCTTCGCAAAAACTGCTTGAAATAGTCTCACATAGGAAAAATCACTTCAACCATGTATATAATATTAGGAGAATGCGATGGAAAACTTTTAATTATTTCACAATGTCTACTGCAATATCATCACAATATTCCTTGTATTTGAGACAGCCCCTTTACTAAGACGTGATGTGACAGGGAAAGAAACATTGGCAGAATAATGTATTTAACTTCTCAGATAGAATGGTGGACAGTTATAACAATTAGTAGAAAGCCCTCCAAGAAACATATCTTGCTAAATAATTATGAAGAATTACTCACCAATTACCCAGAAGAGAACTGCCCCAGCTCCTGCCATATAAAACACAGGTACGGAGAGAACACCAACGGCTGCGAACTGATGACCAAGCGCCACTTCGTGGCCACCTACAATGATCTTTTTGTCGACATTTCTCAGAGAGAGGAAGTAGCAGAGGGCGAGAGACAGAAACACGGCAAAGAACAGAAGCGGTGATGTTATCCTGGAAGGTATATAAAAAAGAAGTCTTCCCTTTGTAAAATTCTCGGAAGTTGTATACAAAAAATACCATCAGTCATAACAATCTTGAATATGGAGAACCAAATCCACAGCAATATAACTGTACAATTATATTTAAAAATAAAGCTAAACAGAAAGCTATCGAGAATCTGTACAAAGAGAGGACTCATACATATTCTCGGAAGTTCTCTATTTAGCTTGATTTTTATACATATTTGTACGCATATATTACTGTAGATTTGGTTCTCCATTTTAAGATCATGCTACTATGGGTATTTTTTAAGGATACTCACAGACAATATATGATGAGGCCGATGAAGATGAACATGTAATTGGACTGGAAATGGTCCACATTTTTCACTACCCGGTTCGTCCACCTCTGAAAGCTGTGGGGAACCTGAAAGACAAGCAAAATTTAATGTTGAAAGCACTGTAACAGTGTTCGTCAGACCTGTTATTTACCGAAATATAAGATGACAGAAACTGAAACACACACACACACACACACACACACACACACACACACACACACATATATATATATATATATATATATATATAGATAGAGAGAGAGAGAGAGAGAGAGAGAGAGAGAGAGAGAGAGAGAGAGATCAGGCTGAAGCTGATGAAATGAAAATCAGAAAATTATACATAAGAACGCCGGAGAAGCGTCTATGACTATTACGCTTGTAATTACAATAACTTCAGCTAATGCTGGAAAAGAGAGAAGACTTAGCATGCGTGCTTATCATCCAATTGCTTCAAAGCAGTAATATGGTATACCATGTGTGTTATCGACGTTTTCTATTAACCAGTAAAGACTGATATTTAGTTTTCTGTCACTCAAGAGTCTTGCACGCCATATGTGAAACGATATCACCTTATACAAAAATTCCACTAAATTCGAAGGAACTTTTGTTCATTGCCGAAGTTGTCTATACTCGAGAACTAAATGATGGATAGAAATAGTACAACCAAAAACTTATTTTACGTATAACACACGTGTGAGGTTTGGTAAATTTTCAAGGCATTTTAGAATTATGTGATATTCACCAAATCTCAAAAAGTTCCCATAAAACCTTATATAATGTCAACAAAATTAACAATAAAAGTTACCTTGAAATTATTACACTAAGCGTTAGCTCAAAAACATTCATTCTCAAACAAATTACCTTTAATGAAATGGAATATAAAATTAAGGCCAAATTCCAAGCGCTGGGACCTATGAGGTCATTCAATGCTGAAAGAGAAACTGAGAGTGGAAAAAAATGTTAAAGATTTAACAGGAGCAAAACCTCGCAGTTTCACAATGAAACAACTGCTAGGAGAGGGTTGGGGGCGGGGGGGGCGGGCGGAATAAGACGGAAGAAATTACCTTGAAATTGTGAGTATTGACAAACACCATCCATGGTCGAACGCTCTCTTTCCGCCTGGAAATCCATTCATGGAATGCTGGCGACGCCAGCTGGATTTGCACTGGAAGGTTCATCAGGAGCCTGGAATGAAGCTGTCTTTGTTTACCTGTTTACATTCATTTATCTGTTTATCTATGTGATATATCATTTACCCCTCCTTTTCTCATTATTTTTTCTTAAGGTGTAATATTTTCATATCATTTATATCAATTGTATTGGACGTTTTCTTCCAACCAAAACTTTACACATTTGCAGAGGGAAAACAAACAAAGAACTAATAATAATAATAACACATACATAATAATAATAATAATAATAATAATCTAATAATCGCATGAGTCACTAAAAATGGTGAAGAAATCACATTGATACTGAAAATACATATTAAATTATTTATATATATATTATTATATATATATATATATATATATATATATATATATATATATATAGAGAGAGAGAGAGAGAGAGAGAGAGAGAGAGAGAGAGAGAGAGAGAGAGAGAGAGAGAGAGCTTTCAAGAACCTGCTCAATCCTCCTTCTCAGTCCCAACAGAGCAAGTTCTCGAAAGCTTTCGTTTTATATATATTTTTAATATATATTTACACTGGCGTCATTGTGGATCTCTTCACCACAATAACAATAATGATAATCATTATTATTATTATAATTATTATTATTATATTTGCCACGCAGTTTACTCTAAGGATTTAAAAATAGGAAAGTGCGCTCGCTACTTAATCAACTACATTCTAGCAAACCTATTTTGGCATCGAAGGAGAAAAGTTAACTGTAAGATATATGTGCCTCAATAAAAAAATTCTACTCACTGGGAATAAATTTATTCATCAGCTAGTAATTTAAAGCAAATCTGTTCAGCATTAGTAATTTGTGGAGCGAATCATATATGCATATTTACATGTGTGTGTGTGCTTACGTGTCTTTGCATAAATATGAAAGCGTGTCTGTACCTGAATGATCATACAATGTTTAATATGCATACATACACACACACACACACACACACACACACACACACATATATATATATATATATATATATATATATATATGTGTGTGTGTGTGTGTATATATATATATATATATATATATATATATATATATATATATATATATATATATATATATATATATATATAATCTCTTGTAATTGGACGGCTACTTGGAAATCTTAGCTTAATGATAAATAACATTGCCAAGACCAGGAAGAACATTCTTTATTTATTTTTTGAGCTTTGAGGTATAAAACTCATCATCAGGCTGAAAAACCGACAAGGATGAGAATCAATAAAATTACAATAAAATGAATTGTCATAATAAATCTTCAGCAAAAATACTCAACGAAATATATAAATGAACAAGTAATACAAAACTAAAAAGGGTGAGACGTAAAATAACGAAAAATTAAAAACACAAACATAAAAATATGAAAATAAAGCTAAAGTGAAATGTAAACAAACTACCACTACAAAGTAAAATATTTAACGACCTAATTGAATACCTACTGAAATTACTAACGATAGCTAGTTGAATACCAGACGAGTTGTTGTTCAATTCCGGCTTCATCTTTTTAATAGTCAGCGACTCTGAAACTAAAAGGTCCAGTCTATTTGAACAAAAAGACAATACCCGAAAAATCCAGGTCAGAAAGGATGGTCCTGTGCTAAACTGTGTTCTCTAATGGCAGAAAAGGTGGTTTGGAAAGGGGAAACCTAGTTCTAATAGAAAAGACCTCTGTGTTCCAAAAATTCTGTGTCTGAGCCAGCGGGAACAGGATCCCACATTATCGCAGACCACACTGAACAAGTGAACAAGTAAACGACACAGGAATTAAGGTCCACAGGCAGAGCAGGCTTTCTCTCAAAAGTGATCTTATTGTAAAGGATTACAGAAAACAAACCGAAAAACTGATTTGAGGGAAACAATGCTTAAGTATTTCTTGTAACTTTTTTTGGACCATATAGCTACTATGACCAAGGTAAGTCAATTTAATGTACTTTACATCTTTACTAGCAGTACTGTACACCGGTCTGGGACAAAACTTTTCATTTACAAATTTTTTCAGAACTTTGTAAAATACAAAAATGGGATATGAGTTTTCAGAAAAATAATTCTGGAGAAAACCATATTTTGATGAAATAAATTAAAAGTCACAACAAAACATTGTAGGTTATATTAATCAAAGTGCGTATTGGGTTCATCTTTATACAACTTTTGGCGAAAAACTGAGGTAATTCAATCCCAAAGCCAAAAAAGTACTTTTCCTATAAACAAAGGTCTCAAATTTTGCCACTATTTCTGTATACCTGTACATCTAAAAGGACAACTTATTATCCTGTTCCGTCTCACAAGTAAAAAAATGTTAGGGTGACGAGAATTAAAATATTCAAAAAACAAATCAACATGTGATAATTCCTTAAACACAAGGAAAGTATCATCTACATACCTACGGTAATACAAAGGTTTGAAAGCAATAGGGCATTCAGACATCCGAATCCTTTCCCTCAAATCAGTTTCCGGTTTGTTTTCTGTAATCCTTTTACAATAAGATCACTTTTGAGAGAGAAGCCTACTCTGCCTGTGGACCTTAATTCCTGTGTCGTTTTACTTGTTCACTTGTTCGCAGTGTGGTCTGCGATACGTGGGATCTAGTTCCCCGCTGGCAGAGACACAGAATTTTGGAACACTTAGGTCTTTCTATTAGAACTAGGTTTCCTTTCCAAACCACCCTTTTCTGCCATTAGAGAACACAGTTTAGCTTTGGGACCATCCTTTCACTGACCTGGATTATCGGGTACTGTCTTTTTGTTCAAATAGACTGACCTTTTAGTTTCAGAGTCGCTGACTATTAAAAAGATGAAGCCAGAATTGAATAACAACTCGTCTGGTATTCAACTAGCTATCGTGTAATTTCTTCAAGTAGGTACTCAATTAGGTCGTTAAATATTTTACTTTGTGAGTGGTAGTTTGTTTACATTTCACTTTAGTTTTATTTTCATATTTTTATGTTTGTGTTTTTAATTTTTCGTTATTTTACGTCTCACCTTTTAGTTTGTATTTACTTGTTCATTTTATATATTTCTTTAGTATTTTTGCTGAAGATTTATTATGACAATTCATTTTATTGTAATTTTATTGATTCTCATCCTTGTCGGTTTTTTCAGCCTGATGATGAGTTTTATACCTCGGAAAGCTCGTACAACAAAGAAATGTTCTTCCTGGTCTTTGGCAATATTATTTATCATTATAAGTATATATATATATATATATATATATATATATATATATATATATATATAATTGTGTGGGTGTACGAGATATTTCCCCAATCGCATGTTCCCCCTTAGGAGGGGCGGCACTAGTAGGGTACAATCTTTCGATTTCCAAAAATTCTTTTGGGGGTGAGGTTGCTAGCCCTAAGCCATTTTACTGACCTCTACCAACGCTGGTACCCAGTTACTGTTGGGTGAACTGGTGGGTGATGAATTGGCCGAATCATATGTGCGTGTGTGTATATATATATATATATATATATATATATATATATATATATATATATATATATATATATTCAATTAACTAAAAACCAATTACATTCTTGCATAGCAGCATGAATAGCTTACCATGTACGTAGTACAATACACGTGTACCACCTGATATTTTTAACACCTGGCTAGCACAAACATGAATTGCGTCATCATCAAAAATCAGTACGGGAAACCGTGGACATTTTTTCTTTAATATAAAAGTACGGTACACTTTGGGGAGGTTGAATCAGAACATTTCCTTACCAAATAACCTTAATAGACTTTTGACATTAACAACATAAAGCAGGGCATTTTGAAAAAGGAAAAACTACTTTTGTTATTGTAGAAAAACTTCATGTTATCTCGTGACAGATATCAATACATATTAATATGTGTAACTAATATTCGGGAGAATGCATCTTTCTAATATCCCTATTAATGTTCATAAATACATCTAAAACGCAACAAAGATTATTTACTGTAGACTTTCACTATCCGTTACCACCTGACTGAACATATCGCCTGGTGAAATATGTTGGCCCAGCGTTCGACTCTCCAATCGGCCAATGAAGGATTAGAAGAATTTATTTCTGGTGATAGAAATTCATAATATGGTTCGGATTCCACAATAAGCTATAGGTCCCGTTGCTAGGTAACCAGTTGGTTCTTAGCCACGTAAAATAAATCTAATCCTTCGGGCCACCCCTAGGAGAGCTGTTAACTTTTTGTAATATAACCCATGGTTCTGGAACACATGTGAAATTCAAAAAATCTAAGCTCATCAACGTTCAGGTAATGTTCTCCTTTCTTATTTCAGAACTGAATCACACATTCTAAGTCAGATGAAAGATAGCAAATTGTATTTATGCAAACCATTTCCATGGTACTAGAGCATTGAAACTAAGGCACTCAACGTGAAGATCTCATTTTTGCCCGTTTTCGTTCAAATAACATCCAAGATTTGACTGCTATCCATCGTATGGTCATGGTATTTCATAACATTGGATTTCCTACGCACATATTACTTTCTATATGAAAATGTGTTAATACTATTAGTACCACTTTTACATTCGCTTCTCGTATGTAAAAGAAGGAAGATTATGGTGATAAAAAGTGAAGTACTTGAAGTTTCTATAAAATTTACATACGTTCAAAAGCCATTCGACGAAACACACGAGGCACACAATATCTCCGTATTATTTTACTGGTCAGTGGTTTGTCAGGCTAATTACATGCAAGCCAGGAAGAAACAAAACAAATGCATTTCTTACTTAAAATGTTTTTGGCTACTTTATAACTAAGGAAATGGGTACGCTGTGCAATAGATTCCAAATTATCTTTCCTTGTGCAATAAACATACATCAGGAAACATACGAAAATTGCCGTGCAATTGAATGAGCTTGAAGAACTTGCAAGAAGACAAACTGTACTTTGAATTAACACCACTTAACATACATGGTTATTACCCGAGATTGCAACCAACTCCGATAAGCTTGAGAAAAAGTAGGCACATAATATGATCTCAGGCAATACTGCGATTGCCAACGTAGCAGTTGACTGCCGCGCTCTCACTAACAACAGTTTCAAAAGTCCTTGTACGCGATTATTTTAAATACTAAACTTGGTTATCTTGAAACTTCTTTGTTAATATGATCTCGGGGACACTCACTTCTTGAAGCGACTAGGTTCACTTGACGACTCGTCCATATTAGGTTCGATTTTTTGAATGGAAGCGTCGACAAGTCCACCTGGTAAGTTCGTTTGCCGTAATCACAGTGGGACGAAACAAACCCGTCAGCCTCTTGACGCCTTATTCTGCCAGTTTTCCTTATGTGACGTCTCTGCCATTTACATTTGTGCCGTAGCTTTTTTATGTAACTGGGCGGTTGTCAAATAACATTTAAACAAAGCTACAGGATCAGTACGATAATTACAATTGGCTAATTCTTTCTCGTTTACATATATGGTAAATGGCAACTCAAACAGCCAGCGAGACACATGTTCAGATGGACGAAACAGATGTGTTTCTCTCTCTCTCTCTCTCTCTCTCAGTAAGTGCGTGTTTACGAATGCTTATGTAGTATATATAGAAAAAATCATGTATCTTTCATATTACAGCGCATATCTTATTACACTAAGATACTACTTGGAAATATGTAAAACAAACTAATTCTGATCGTGGTAGTTTTTTGACCTGCAAGCTTCTTACTTGCATACAGATTATCATGAGCAAGATGATACCACTGGAGTGCCTTTAAGAGAATGAAGTATTCAGTCGTTATTGCACTTGCTAAGACATTAAATGTTGTTTGTCAGGCAGCTCAGGCGTTCAGGATGAACGACATCAAGATGAAAAGAATATGGCCAGCTAATCTAAGGTCACGAAATGGTGGTGCTTGAGTCTGTCCATGTAATATTTATCCAACGACTAACATAGGATCTCAGTGAAATTTTATGGAACAATTGGACAAAGAAAGAACTGACTGGACTTCAAATCGAATGTTAACCCGCATGTGGATAAGTGTTTTTTATATGGGGCGGTTGAGAGGGGGTGGGCGTTGTTGGCGTAGTCATCCGTTTTCCGAATGCTTTTTAGATTCAGAAATTTCGCCCATGCCTCCTCGCGCTATCGGTCAAAACACGAATTTAATATATATACATGCATACATACGTATATGTATATATGGACATATACATATATGTATAGAGATATATATATATATATATATATATATATATATATATATATATATATATATACTGGCACAGGGATGTAAAACCCTATCACCTATCTTTGGGAGGTGCAATCTGGCGGCAAATTGGGTACAGGGGAAAACTTTTAGATATACATATATATATATATATATATATATATGTGTGTGTGTGTGTGTGTGTGTGTGTGTGTGTTGTTTAGATAGTTGTCTTATGAAACTACTTTTAAAGTTATTTATTTAATAATTTTTTGCTTTCCTTTTATAATTTATTACAGCGTCAATAACCTAGGTGTTTGTAACGCCAGTTTTAGTAGCTATAATCAATCAATCAATCTTCCAAACAAGTGTCTTCATATTGTACCAGAATTAGAAATAGCAATTATTCGCTATAATTCCCTGTAAATAACCGCACATCACTGATGACGCATTAACGCCAGTTACTGTCCTATCAAAGACGGTCCTCTTTCTAAGAACATCTGAGTCACCTTGACAACTCACCCAATTTCCGAGCATGTGGCTACTTAAATTAGCCGAGGTAAAGGCCCGGTGTTAATACTGGGAATCTCATTATTTTTTAGAGAAGAATGGAATAGCTAAGGATATATTGAAGGGACTCATGCCACAGTCGATATAATAAGAGATTAAATAGCAGTCTAGTGTTTCTGTTGGGGCTCTAGTGGAATAAATAAGATCAATTCTATTTCATTTAAAGGATGACGTATTATCACAAAACAGCGTGGTACTTTGATACCCTACGCTTCGGCGAGCTAGGCGTATAAATTAGTTTGTAACGGTTTGCCAGTGTGACGTCAGCACGAAGTACCTCAATTCAGAACCGCTCTTCAAGTTTATTTTTTCCTTCTTTTAACCAAAGACCTGTTGATATTTCTGTCTGGAACGGCGTCACACGTAAATAATATTTGTTTGATATCCTATGATAAAATATAGCCATACCTCATTAAGGTACATGGAACTGAAGGCTCGTAATGTTTATTTCAAATGAGAATTTCTCTTTGGTTTATGTTTACTGGTAAGCAAGATATTTCAGGCATAGCATACAAGAAAAAATTCGGTTAATTGCCGTCGAACGATAGGAAAGAGCACGTCATCAGATGAGTTCGTAGTGATCAGAGAGAGAGAGAGAGAGAGAGAGAGAGATTTTACTTTGTGCTGAATTACCATCAAGAGTCAACAGACCCATGCTGGTAATGAAATGAGTTACCAACTGAAACGTAACTTATGTCATGACGACACTACCTACTATTAAATTTAACTTTAGGTAGAATCTTCAAGAGTCTCATTTATTATCCACAAAACATCACAGCGGTCCTCTTTCGTGCCAAGAACTCTTTCCCTGCGTTCGTTTTCCCTACCGTATCTCATATAGCCCGCCATCCCTGAAGCTGCAGGGCTAACTCGTCATCCGGTGTTAACCCCTATTTCATTTTCCTACACCCTTTTTCTCTCTTGTCTAGGGTACATGAAAGTTCACTGACTCTGGCCTTATCATTCATTATAAATGAAAACCCACGAAAGTTCATTGGCAATGATAATAGGCCACAAAGGCTTCAAACGCTCATTACTTGTAAAAATAAATGCTGCAAGTGTTCATTGTAAATTAGTTAGTTATAAATGATTTGTTTAACCAGACCTCTGAACTCTTTTAGGGTTCTTCTCGGGCTGGGATCATTGTAAATTAAAAAAGGCTACAATGTTCATCCATAATTGCTTATGTATTTACTTTCTCGCACATAATTACATCTATTCCCTTATCAGGAACTCTTTATCTTGAATAACATTATACAAACAAATGTGCAAAAAGAACATATTTAAGGTTTTTGACTAACAGAGTAACTCGTGGAAACAGTCAGTAAGCTATTAACTGGTTACTCACTCAGGATATCGTCCAGGTTTGGTTGTTTCCAAGTGTAATGGGAGTCTCAGCTCTGCAGCATTCATTCTCAACACACAACAAGTCTTTATCACTCAGTGAGGTTCATGACAGTGAGGTTCATGAACTTTTAATGTCGTTCCATTTTTATATTCCACGATATGAGGATCAGCACAACACCAAAATTCACCAGATTTACGGGTTAAACAAATCTTTGAATGATCTGAAGTGATTAGGTATAAGCTATCACACCCCAATAAAACGCACTGTGGTCTCAAAAAGTTTAAAAAGTACATGTCTGAGTACAAAGTTCATAAATGATAATCTTGAGAAAGATAAGATATTTTACCATCGTCTTATTTCATAGTTAATCGTATGGAATTATCATTTTGCTAAGTATTTGTCTGTCGATGGGCAATTTTAATGATCATCAAAAGTACATTGTTCAGTACTTAATTTAAAAATATACGCCTAAAAATGACTAATGCAAATCAATGTAAGGTTGAACTGCCATACGCGGAGGTAAACTTTTGAACTTCGTACAGCAATTCACTCATTGTATCCATAATCCGGTGTTAATAATCACATGGGTACAAGATACGATTAAATGTGAAACCACGAACATTCTCCTTATATTACAGATTTCATGGATAGAGGAGTTTCTCATCTGTCAATTGTTTAGACATCTACACTTGTTGACAGATATTTGACAGATCGCGCTGATTTTAATTTCTCTAGTTTAATTCATACATTAATTTACTGCTTGTATCCACAAATCCGGGTGTTAATGAATACCAGGTAACAAGAGAAGTTAAAATCTGCAACCACGAACATTCTCATATTACATAACAGATTTCTTGGACTGGAAGACTTCGCACTGTCAGTTGTTAGACATTTACAGTTGCTGATAAACATTTGTCTGACAGATTACGCTGATTGTGATTTATCAGAGATACCATTAAATGAGACGTTGTCAAGTTAACTTTGCCCTGCCCTTTGTTGCTTCATACATGTCACTGGGTCGCCATCCTTCATGACCCTTGAAATAATAAAGCAAATAAATATTTTTTCAACTTCATGAGCTATTCATGCGTGAAAGAGATATCGTTATAGTAATCAGTGCTGAAAGAGAATAAGATTTTAAGGAAACTTACCTCACACTCACAGAGAGGGGAGGGGAACTGTGTACGCAGAAGTCATAAAGGCGTAAGCTTGGGCGTAGGAACTGCATGTGGAAAATACACATTGGCCATGGCTGTTGTTATGGTTTACGTAAAGGCTGGTAGTCGTAGGGCACGCGGGCTTCTTAAATTGGTTGGATAACTTTGACAGTTCGTAACTCTCCTACTGAAGGTGTTGAAGAACAGTGGTAGTCAGTATCTCAGATAAAGGTATGAATACAACCTCTCAACAAACACTTAACTTCATACATTTCCTGTTAGGCCTATTGACTTATGCAACGGCTAACCCAAGCTCTATTGTGATTCACATACCTAGCATCCAGTCATTGGTATTCAATCATTTTGTGGTACCATAGCGTTTTTCTGCGATTGCCCTCAAAAATAACAATGAAAAATACCCAGAATACAAGAGAAGCTCCTGGAAAGGTATAGGCCTAGCGTAGGAGGCGACGTTGCTAAGGTAGACACCCTGCAGGAAATACTTACCTTAACCATTAAGCATATAGCGGATTTCTCACCGGAAATATTATATTCCTGCCTTTATCCAAGTGCAGTATCTTGGCCAGGTCTATTCTCACTTAAATTTTGAATTGGGAGCGAATGCAGAGCGAGGGGTCATGGCTACTGTAGAGGGAATATGACCTAACCAGACTTACCTTTACCTAACCAGACCTCGGATGCCGTTGCCCTAACCTGGCCAGGGGGTGGAGGCTTCTGCCCCTGGACCTCTCTTAAGTCATAAATGGCATAGGCCTAGGCTTATTTCCCTAACCACTGGACAAACTCGGTAGAGAATGTTATTTTTCCAGCTGTTTGGCTAATGAGACTTATCCTATGGTTTACAGTAATGGGTAATTTTCACCCAACTGCTGGATGATGACCCTTGATATTGTACAGTATATCATTACTCAGCTCCTGAGTGAAAGAAGTTGTCATTTTCCCCAAGTATTGAATTAAATGTTGAGCTTAGGAAGTTTCTGTAATCCTTTAAATGTATACAATATTTATCTCTCAACTAAACATTAATGATAATAAGGTTCATTATGTGTATTATGCAGTTAGCCTAAGGTAATAGGGTGTGTGTAAAGTAGATGCCTTAAAATTATTTAGAGAATTTGGTCAAGATATAATTAGTGGAGATTTGTGAGCTTGTCTGGAAATTCTTGTTTATTGAGGAATCACTAAATAAATTATTAAAAAACATGTGGTAATAATTTATTTATGGTTCAGTTTAAGAATTCAAGAAAAAAAGTTGAAAACTATTAACAGCTGTAACAATACTGTACTGTAGTTGGGTAGTTCTGAGTGGGCCTTTTGGAATTTGTAAGATTAGTCCATTTCTTTGTATTGTATCCTTTCTGAATTATAGCCTCTGTTCACAGATTGAATCAACAGTGGATATTGTTGGCTGTACAACAAAAGAAAAATTATATATAAAATGGCACCAACAGAAGATGAACCAACTTCAAAGAAGCAAAAGGTTGATGGAGTTGACTTAGACATTCTGTCACGTGTTGAAGAGGAAAGAAAGAATGTAAGCATGTGTGTTTAGAATTCATGTTTTTTTCAAAATTTGAGTGCTTTTAAATTTAACAGAAACCTAAAACTAAGAGGTAGCTGTGGTCTTACCATATTCAGAAGTTCTTTACGAGACAAAAGGAAACCAATTAATGATTTGAGGTTAAGTCATTTTGTTCCTTGATAAGCCCTAATATTATATGTGCTACATCTATGCTTTAGGCAGGAGAAGACATCTTGGATTTCAAATTCAACAAGAAACGTGTCGAAATGATCAGTGAAGCTTCAGACGTACCTGAAGATAGCCAGGGGATCGTGTACTGGATGTGTCGTGATCAGAGGGTGCAAGGTGTGTAGAGGAAAAGTTTTTTCTTTATTGCAACATACTTTTCTGGAATTTTGTTGTATTAGTATCACCAGGTAGTATATAACCTCCTCCTCTGCAGTTTTGACTTTGGGCCATGTTACTCTTCTTTAAATCTGGGATAATTTTATGTTGACAATTAAAATTTTTCTTCAACTAAAAGATCACTTTAAGAAAACTTGAATGAATTGAATTGAATTCTGTAACCTTTGGCATTTTTTTTTATTCTTAAGGGAATTACATTAACCAAACTCATGCAGTTCCAATTGTCATTTCTTTATGTGGAATTTTTTTTTTAGTAGTGGAAAAACCTTAGCTGTTAGAGACAACAAATGATTATTATATAGGTGTTTGCCCTTCACAATGGTTTTATAATGAAAAAGGTGGCTGGAGGTGGAAGAAAAGGTTTATATTGAAAGTCAACACACTTAGAATATGCAGATGATGCTGTTGTAATCAGTAAAACACCACAAAATTTACAGAGAATGCTTGATAGAATGCATAATACATCTAGAGAAAAGGAACTCTTAATCTAAGAAAACAGAAGTAATGAGGACATGGTATGCACAAAGGCAGGAAGTAATATTTGATGGAGCAAGGATGAAATGAGGTTGAATCTTTTAAATATTTAGGAACAATGATCCTTCAACACTGCAGTTCTCTTGAGTTGGAAAATAGTGAAATCATAAAATAGGCAGAGTAAACAATGGGCAAGCCAATTAAGATTTGGAAATCAGATTATACATCTGTATTGCTATACAGGCATGAATCATGGTATGGCACTGAAAGTACTGTACATTATATTTAAAACTTTTTTGATTTGGAAGTACAGTAAATGCTTTTATTTACTATGCTTATGGAGTGAGCACCTAACATTAGGTGTAATGATCTTGTAATGAAATAATTTTAAGACAGAATGCTTATATTTATATTTCAAGAAAGAAAATTCTAATGTTCTTTTGATTCTAATTTTATCAGGAAACAGGGTTGGTAAATACTGTGTAGTAATGGTAAATACTTTAGTATTCTTACTTTAGTATTCTGTACCTTTCAGAATAGGGAGTCTAGGGAAAATTCTTCCTGAGGAAGTAACATTTGTTATTAAGAAGATGGCTAATGCTCCTGAATACAATACTGTACATCTCACCAAATAGAAAAATTATTGTCTGGCATCACTTTACTGGGCTGGCAGTCTTCACAGTGGAAATTGGCAACTTCAGTTGTCACCAGAAATCAATCAGTCTTCCAAAGAGAAATCTTTCCATGTACCCTGACAGAGTTGCATCAGTGAGGAATGAGTTGACTTCCAAACCTGAGACATTGTTTGTAAGAACTCCTTAGAAACTGAGACAGTGACTGTATCTGTGACAAGGTTAGAATACAACAACAACAACTGAGTTGTCCAAATTTCCTTGTAGCATGTTTTGTCTTGTGTGATCCATTTTAGGTATTACTAAAAGTATGTTTGATCATTCCTTTGGTTCCAGCTGCATTGTGTCTTACTTGTAATTAGCCATTTGAGTTTAACCTCCAAATTTATCAGTCTCTTTATATCTTGCTCAGGACAGTCCTAGGAGAGTCAAGAAATATGCTTCAGTGGTAGGTGAAACAACTTTTATCGTGATTATTATTATGATATGAGTGGCACAACACCACAAAGCAGGAAGGGGCATCATATTATTATTGCTAATTGGTGCCAGGATGTACAGTAAGGCTTCAGTTTACCATAATCTTTGAGTAATCTTTCACTGTCTGGCAGTTGTTCACCACAATCTATTCAGACATGCTGTCACAAAAAATATTCTGTAAAACACTTAATTTTTTTATTTTGTGTAAAAATGAAAACTTAATGTGTAAAAATGGAAACAAAATATGAAAAACCAGAATGTAGTTGATAAGCACACACTTGTACAGTATACAAATAGACAAAGAATTGTCAGTTGCCCTTAACTGGACTTTTTAAAGCCAGTGACACTTTATGTATCATCTAAACAAAAAGTAATTGGAATTTAATGGTAGGGAAACTGTAACTGAATATGGTTAATTGTTTGGGGTAGATGCTAGGTTTTAGTAGACTGAGGGGCTTAGGCAGTCGGTTGCGGTTAATTGTCATACCCCTATTAATAAGTAGTTTAACAAGACCTCTCTGTCAATTTATAGACTCTCATAGGCTTTGACTAAAGGATATGTTCTCAAATAAATGTGAAAGTTGGACCACACTGAAGAGGTTGGACAACCAGGTAGGAAGAAACCTAAAGGAATTGATGAAAATTAAAAAGCAAAAAGAATCATAGCCAAGTCTGTAAGGGTACTCCAAAGAACCCTTAATATATCCCCCTGTAATGTCCCATACAAGGCACTCTGTAAACTCTACATCTAATTGGGGTCAGGAGGAACAAGACCATTGAACTTAATACTGTACAGCAGAATTTCTCGGTTTGTTGAACACATATCCGAGTACAGAAGGGGAAATAGTTTGAAGGCTTTGATGATTGACAACAAGACAGCTTAACCCTCTAAATGAGAGACACTTGGAAGCCAGGCAATCTGGAAGCCAAGTAAGACCCATGATCAGGAAAGCTGTAGGGTCCAGGAACTTCAACATGAAGTTTAACAGTAAACTGAATATCTCTGCATGTATTTCACCATGTATTATTTATTATGATGATGATGATGATGATGATTATTATTATTATTATTATTATTATTATTATTATTATTATTATTATTATTATTATTATTATTATTATTATATTTAGAAGATGAACCCTATTCATATGGAACAAGCCCACAGGGGCCATTGAGTTAAAATACAAGCTTCCAAAGAATATGGTGTTCATTAGGAAGAAGAGAAGGTAAAGGGAAATACAGAAAGATACCTCAATTATTAAGAGGAAACAGTGAATCAGTACATTAATAAATAAATAAAAATGTGTTAAAATGTGAGGAGGATAGTACTAGGGTAGTAATACATTGCAACTTCGCTTGAACTTTTGAAGTTCCAATTGCATGACATCCTCAGGGAGACTGTTACAGAGTCCAGTGGTGTGAGGAGTAAAGTAAAGGACCTCTGGAACTGAGAAGTTCTACGGTGATGAATGGCTCGCTTTATAAAATCAGTAGCAGTGATGAGAACTGTTACACCTTTCATAATAGATATGTGAATATGTGTATTATAGAAGGAACTCATGAAAATAATCCCCAGGGGAGTCTTTAAGGTGTATTCATGTTGCCTTTTAACAATAGGCTAAGTGTTGCTCAGCTCTTTTTTTACCAAACAAAGAGTGTCAATTGCCTTTAACCTTAATTTTTTCAGAATTTGTAAACCAGTGTATAATTTCAAATGAAAACTACAGACATTTTTAAAACCATTTTTATAGGTGTATTATGAACCATTGCTCTTATTTGTAAATGCAAAAAAAAAAAAAAATTTGACAGCTAGCAAGTGAGTCAATACATGGCTGTACTGTCATGTATTAATGTACCCTATCTAAATTTCAGGACTTTGATTCACTGAAACTAAAACCAGTTGTAAAGGCATTTGCAAAGCGAGGTTTTGTATCAGTTGTGCATAAAAATGATCCCAGATGTTTTTGTTAGGTTGCAAAGTAGAGAAATTATTAAAGATATTGGTATTTCATGCTCATATTGAAATTCATATATTAATTGTACCTAATGTGGTATTTTATTACCAACAGATAACTGGGCATTGCTTTTTGCTCAGCGATTGGCTTTGAAAAATAAACTAGCACTTCATGTGGTGTACTGTCTTGTCCCCAAGTTTTTGGATACCACGTATAGACAGTTCCAGTTTCTTTTAAAAGGTAAGTGTGAAACCATTGACAGTCAGTTCATGTTTACCTGATAGTTACTGCATGCCAGGTGTCTGCAAGTTCAGGTACCAAGGTTGGCTGTTGCAATCTTCATCACATTTGTCATAAGTTTTTTCTTCCAGTTCTCTTGCTAAGTTTGCATGGATAAATTTTGGTCAAGGAGGTCGAAGTGCATAAGGAAAGGTGATACTTTGTGGCTAAATCTCACTTTTTCCCCTCGACTAAAAGGAAGGTGGAGGTGCCTGAAATCCACTCATGTTGGGTAGTGATGGAAAAGAACTCATGCAGGAACCTCTCCTCAGTCACCAAATTGGCAGGGAGCAGCATGACTGGTGACAGAGTAAACAAAACTGGTGCTTACCTGGTAATAATCTCCATCAAGAATGACAAGTGATGAGCCTAGGATGGTCAACCCTGAAAACAAAATTTGCATAGTCCAAACAAGAATTAACTCTATAGCAGTGATTAGTATCCAGCTTGTATTGTAGTTAATGAACCAAAAACACTGACATACTAAAATTATTTCTTATAAAATACATATAAAAGGGACTACAGATGTAAACAAATTCACACATTATGCACAAACTATTTTTACAGGAAAATTAGAGAAAAGGGATTAGATTAAGCAAAGATGAGAAGACGAGGATGAAAAGCAAAAGGAACAAAAAAAAATCTGTTAAAATTTTTCAAATTGCCAAAGCAATGTTTGGAACCATTGTAACTGTGTATGTGTGTGTGTAGTCCTGAATCACATGAAGCAATTAGGAGAATAGTTACTGTTTACTGATGGGTCATAGACATACATTCATGAACTGTCACTCTTAGCTATCTAATAGTGAGTCATAGGCATACATTCATGTATAGTCACTCTTGCTACTCTGCTTCTTATGTCTACAAGATATAAGAATACAAATGTCTGGGGATATTCAGACCATGGATGAGAGCCCATATGACTTGGGTTTATCATGAAATACGTCTTTGTATTGATTTTTTCCCCCTTAGAGTTGGGATAATTTTGCATGTTTTTGCATTCCTTTTCAGGTCTGGAAGAGGTGGAAAAAGAATGCCAGGAATTGTGTATAGAATTTCATGTCCTCTTGGGGGAACCGAAAACTGTTTTTCCTAAGTTCGTCAAGAGTCACAACATAGGTGGCGTGGTCACAGACTTTTTTCCTTTGCGAATTCCAATGCAGTGGGTAAAGGATGTTCAGAAAGGCATCCCTGACAGTATTCCAATGTGCAAGGTAAATCTCTAATTTACTTACTGAATATATATATTAGTGTTCTCCACTGTTATTATTATGATTGTCATTATAATACTCTCAACTCATATGAATGACCTTGGAAGTATTCTATAGAACTTTAGTATTAAAGAAGTAAGTTACTGTATTTCACTGAAGTTCCCAATTCAAAATATTCTCTTCATCATTAAGAAAAGACCAACATTATTTTACAGGTCTCTTAAGTAGTTTTTTGCTTAATGCTATATTTTGAATTGAAGATATCCATAATTAAACAGTATTTTAATGTACCTCGTACAGTTTCCATCAAGTCCTCTTCACTCCTTCCTAATTACTCATCTCACAGGTTCCATCCAAGTCCTCTTTACTTCCTTCATACTTATCCCTACCATATGCACAAACCATCTCATTTTCAACTCTTATCACATCAGTAATCTTTACCACTCCTGCACTTCTAATTTCTTCATTTTCTAGCTTATGCATCATCACGGGTTTGCTTATGATACCATAGATATTTAATTTTTAGTTTATTTAGTGTTCATTTATCACACACTACCTCTGGCACCTCGCTTCATTTCCCCCAAGCTGCTTTTATCCTCCTTTCAGCATTAACATCACATCCTCCCTCCTGGCTGAAAGTCTATTCTAAGTAGGCAGTCCCCACTTACTGGCAGTGTTGGTTAATGGCAATCCGGTTTTACAGTGCTTGTCTAGTGACGTCGTTAACTGGATTTTCGGCGCCGATCTCCGGTTAGTGGCGTCGATATCCGGTTAGAGGCGCCGATATCCGGTTAGAGGCCCCATTAAGCGGGTTATCAGTTAGCGGTGATTTTCAGTTAGCGGCACTTGGCCAGGAACAGAACCCCCACCATTAACCGGGACTGCTTGTACCTGAAATTCTTGGTCACCACCACATTTGGTATTCAGGCAATTTTCATTTAGAACTTAAATAAAAGTTTATGTTGCAAGAAGTTATTGATTTCAGGTACAATATGTTTAATAATGTTAGTTACTTTGTATTGATGAAGTTGTTGGGGTTGGGTTTCATTTCATTAGTTATCAATGTATTCTTTGGGAAAAATTTATTTTGCAACTGTGACTTTGGTAACCACAACTGTTTGTGAAATTAATTGGTAGCAAATAAGAGTTTGGTGAAGTATTCCTCAAGTTTGTATAACCCAGCTAAACATAGACCTTTATATTTTTTATAGTAATCTAACTTTTACAAGTAAATAATGAACAAGGCCTATATATTTGCACCCTCTACCATTTATTTTCTCTCATGGTTTTAATTCAATTTTAGGTGGATGCTCATAATATTGTGCCATGCTGGCAGGCTTCTGATAAACAAGAGTACTCTGCTAAAACTATCCGTAGGAAAATCAATGACCAACTTTCAACCTATTTGACCAAGTTTCCACCTGTTGTGAAGCACCCTTATGAAAGTAAATGTAAAGCTAAGGTAAGATTTATGGATAGAATTTCTCCCATATCTAGTATAGTATACTTTTGCTTGAAGATTTTATTGAGTGGCAGGGCACAGTCAAGACCCATTTATGCTCCAACATCAGATAGACTTATTTTGCATGTCTTAAACTCCAGGAATACTACTGATGAGGCCTTTCAAATTGAAGGAGTTTCCCAGTATTACACTTCAGTAATTACACACACGTACTTACATATACTGTACCTGCATTCAGAAAAAGCACACATTTCGTTTTCTGAAATGCTACGTAGTTTTCATAAGTACTTCATTATGTGGCATACATGAATTTAGAAAAAATTTATGGTAGAACTTATAGAGATGCAATGTAGAGGGTGTTGAGGATGTATGGTATAGAAGATAAGTTACTCACTGATTAAAAACTATTATGTGTGTGTTGTCTTCACAGATGTTTAATATCTGTAAAGATAAAATTATGTGAGAAGTTAGACGAAGGACGGTAAATGTAGATGCTAAGTTGCTGCATGAGAAGATGAAGTGTGTGGAATTGCTGATGTTGACAGCTGGTAAAGTATTGAAATGGGATCATTAAGAAAAAACTGGAGGAACTAATAAAAGTGGTTGTAATTGTTTGCAAGAACAGAAAGAGTAAAGTAAGGAAGATCTATAGTGAGGTAATGTTGTAAACAGAAACTTGGAACTAAGAGCTTTTGTCAGGTAAGATATGGAACTATCAAGTGAGGGAAAGTCTTGCTCCTCTTCAAACTACTGTTGTCAGTAGCTAGTCAGCTTTTGAATTGTCTGTCCAGTCTGGGCATTAAGTTGCAAGTAAAAGTAAGGGTTAAGATATGAAAAAGTATTTTAGATTTTTTACAGTATTTTTGTGCTTTTGAATTGCGCATATTCAGTTTAGATGAGCAATAGCAGCTGTCAAAGATGTGCGTTTGAAAGGTTTATAATTAGAACATGTTACTGTATTTCTTTGCTGTGTTAATTTTATCATTGCATATACTGATACACCTCTATCTTGAGTTATTTACCTGGATTGCATTGCTTTTTTCCTTATTCTAATAGCCTACAGACTGGGTAGAAGCAGACAAATTTTTAGAAGTTGATCGATCAGTGGGACCAGTTGAATGGGCAAACCAGGGACCAAAGCAGGACTTGGTGTTCTGAACCAGTTTTGTCTTAAGAGGCTTAGAAAATATGCTGCCAAGTCAAATGACCCAACTGAAAATGCTCTAAGTAATCTGTCTCCATGGCTCCATTTTGGTAAGTACTGCACTGTATTTATTACGTTGAGCTTGGGTTGGATGAGTGAACTGTATTTATTACATTGAGCTTAGGGCAGATGAGATGGGAACGTGAACGATACTCGCCACTGCAGCCGCCGACTCATGGACAGGGCACACCCAAGGCTGATGTGGCAACAGGAACTGAAGCTCCTGGTACAGCTAAGGGGAGAGCAGCAGGGCTTGCAACTGTTGAGGGGACAACATGGGAACGTGAGGGGACAGGAATGGGACAATAGGCCACTGAAGGTTGGTACTTCTGGAAGGCCTAGAGAAGCCCAGATGCTAGCCAACTTCTGAGCCTCCGATCCCGAAATAGAACAAGATGGCGCTGCCCTTCCTTCATTGGGGGGGAGGACCCCCCCAATAGAGCAGCAGTAGCCAGAGAGATAATATCTCCTGACCCCTCTCCCAAAACTTCCAAAGTCACAGCTATGGAAGAAGAAGCAACTAGAGGAAGATTGGGCATGGAAGAGGAACCAGAAGGAGACTGAGAAGTGGGCATCAAAGGAGGAGAACCAAGATGGTGCCTCCTTCCTCCTCTGATGCTTCTTCTTGGTAAAAATCCTCCACTGCTCAGGAGGCCAAGAAGGACACTCAGAACATGGATTAGCAACATTACATACATTAGCTCTGCATCTGCTGCTAGTAGAAGGGGGGTCAGTCTTAAACGAAGCCAAAAAACGTGAACAAGGGAAGACATCAATGCCAGGACATTTCCTCTGAGGCTTATATGAGTTATGTTTGCATGTTCAAATGCAACACAAAAACATAATAAAAGCGCTAATGCACAATCACACAGAATAGCACTATTTCATAACACAAAAGGCAAACCAAAGAAGAAAAATGGACAGGAGAAAACCAGCTTCTGGAAGGATGGGCAGTAACACGTCCTTTTAGTAAGGAGATAAGGAAGAAACTGAGACGTCACAGCATTCTTGGGTGAAGATAGGTTGATTGTTTCCTCCTGTCTCACCTGAGTAGCCAAACCCCATTGCCACCAATACCTTGTTCTACAATTTTATATGTTTTTACCAGTTTCCAGGTTTGTTAGCTATGAAAAATACAAATTAATTAAAAATTTGTCATTTTACAAGGTTAATAACCTTATATTGCTCTTCAAACAATATTTGTACTTTGTTCTTGTCCTTTATAGTAAAATTTCATGTATATTAAACTAGTAGTTTTATTGTATTTACTGACTGCAATAGTTTTGTTATATATGACCTAAATATGTTCTGAATTATAGTGTAATTTAATGCTCTATTATAATTTACAGGTCAGGTATCAGCCCAAAGATGTGCATTAGAGGTAAGAAGATACAGGAAGCAGTTAAAAGAATCTACAGAAAGTTTTCTTGAAGAGATTATAATTAGACAAGAGCTAACTGACAATTATTGTTATTATCAAAAAGATTATGATAATATTGATGGAGCATATTCATGGGCAAGAACCACTCTTAATGATCACAGGTAAGATATTAAATTTTGCAACAGTATGTACATTTTATATCTTGGATAGCTAATAAAAATAAAGCATGTTCCCTATGGTTTTTTACAATGATTTTGCTGATTTCATTTGAAAAATCTTTTCATTTCTGTTGATCCTTGCAACTGGACATCAAATAAATCTTACTGAGGGAAATTCAGAAGCTTTGCCCAGATAGATTATGCAGTTTGAGTTGAGATGAACAGGTAATCATTCACTGTATTTTTAAAGAACTTTCTGTTCTGTTCTTGAGTCCAAATTGGCCTCACAGACCTAGACAGACATAAACTGTTGCTGCATTAGTGCAGCTGTCCTTTTAAATTTTACTTTTCATGTCTTCATACTTGTTGGTTTGTGATTAATTTGGTATAATATCAGGTTCTGTGATCCTGCAATTGACTAGTTACTGCAATTCATTGTCATTTATGCTGAAATCAGTGGTGAAATTATTGCTTGTTATTAAGAGGCTTTTGTTCGCCATCTCCCACGTTGTCTCTTAACCCAGATGTCTGGCTGGCAAGTAACCATTTACTTTACAGTTCAGAGGCATATGACTCCTTCCTATGTCCTTCTATGGCCAGGAAGTGAGGCCAGGTGAGCTGAACCTCCAGTCGGTTCTGAGGCTTCTGTATCCTCCCTCTAAGAGTAAGTCTCCCTTATCAATTTGTATTTATAACTAACAAACCTGCAGTGTTAACATATACTGCCCACCTCAAGCCAACTCTCCATATTTTACCTGGGCTAGAGAAAACTGACACAATGCTTCCGAGATGAGGTATGGGAGGTCGACTCCTCCTCCCTCACACCGCCATCTTGGCTGTCTCCCGATGCCATCAACTCCTTGTAACTTTTTTTTAACCGGACTCCAGCTGGCGCTAGGGATTTTTCCCCTTATGTTAAAAGTGCAGGTTTGTCAGTTACAAAAAATATAAATTGATTTAAGAATTTGTCATTTTGTGATAAAAATGTTAACGGTATCAAGTTTTACAGTTATGTGATGTTTCAGAGATGACAAACGGCCATACTTGTACTCACAGGCAACATTAGATGAAGCCAGAACTCATGATGAACTTTGGAATTCTGCACAGGTTAGTTTTCTCTCTTCATTTAACTCTTCTGTAATTTAACTCTGTTAGTAGCTTTCAATGATCATTTATAGAACTGCCATTCCATCATATATATATATGCATATATTTGCATCCTATGAATGTCTGCCAGAATGAAAGGTAGTCTCACCATGTACACACTTACTTCTGGTAATCACACAGGGATTGTATTTAATTGTAGGCTTATTCTGCATGCCCTTGCTTTAGAAGAAATCACTGTTCTGGTGATTGTGAATAATCTGTGCTTTATTTTTTCCTTTTAATCATAATTCCATTCAACTGCTTCTGTTGAGCTGTCAGTAAGTGATAAAAGAGTTAATTCTGCAATTGATAGGTATTTTACAGTTGCTTGGTTGAAATTTCATATCACTGACTTTGTCAATAAACAATTTTAATAATTGAGAATATAGCCTGTCATATGCTTTCTTCATTTCAGCCAATGATTACCGTGTTGTGTATATAATTTAAAATTTTCATGGTGTGGTATTATTGTTGTGAAGATTTTAGCATGTTTACCATGCCACTAACTAGCTAGTGGGTAGCATCCTGGTTAACATTCAGAAGTGAATCTTTTGTGCTAGTTTCCATTTTTTTTTTTATTGATTGTACTGTAGTGAATAGTGAGTAGATTGTTTTGCTTCTTAGCTTCATTATTTTTGCAGTTATTTCATATTGCCATTTAGCTTTTTAAATAACTTGTGTACTGTGTACATTTTGACCTTTCCTTTCTGCCATTAACAATCTGCCTTATATCTCTGGGAAGGCTAATTTTATGTATAATTCTTCAGGCTATTCTGTACATCAGTAATATCTGTTGCTGCCCATGATTAATGCTGTGACATATGTTACATTATTTTTCATTTGCAACTATAGATTTTTTTTATACTGTATTTGTTTGGTAGGAACCTTTCCACACTTTAAATTTTGTGCTTTGGTGGTAATTTTTTTTTTGTTCAGTGTAAGGCTTACTGCTATTGTTTGCTCTTGTACCTCTTGCAGATATTGAGTGATCAGTAATGAGGTGCTTGTACTAATGAAAAATGAATTTGTTTTGAATTTTATATTTGTGCCTTTTCAGATCCAGTTAATTAAAGAAGGGAAGATGCATGGCTTTTTACGCATGTATTGGGCTAAAAAGATACTTGAATGGACAGCTAGTCCTGAAGAAGCTATAACTATTGCCTTATATCTCAATGATAGATATAACCTTGATGGCACTGATCCTAATGGATATGTAGGTGAGTCAATATTTATAACTCTAAAGTATTTTCTGTTATTTACTCTGGAGTACCTTTTCTTTGCTGACTGATTCACTGAGAATGACATTTTTAAAAAACTTGTAGTTGATATGAGTTTTCAAACTGTCGTGTCTCTTTCATCATGTATTAATTATTGTGGATTTAGGTCCCAAAGTACAAAGAAGTAAAAAATGAAAATAATATTTTGAATGATCAAAATTCTGAAATCTGTTTGTGCAGCAGTAGTTTTGAGATCCAGTCATTCTCCTCCTTGTGGAACTGTCATTTCAGTATAGTTATCAGTAATGTCTACTATGCATTTTTTGCTCTCTCTCTCTCTCTCTCTCTTTAAGAGGTAGAACTGATGTTGATTTTGAAGCCTCTTATTATACAACACTAAAAATATTGCATGTGATTTATTTGACAGCTGTTTCTCTCTCTCTCTCTCTCTCTCTCTCTCTCTCTCTCTCTCTCTCTCTCTCTCTCTCTCTCTCTCTCTCTCTCTCTCTCAGCAACTTTTGAGTGCACAGTAATTGAGATGTAGAAGAAAAGATATTAAAATGGGGCACATGTGGTATTTTTACACTATAGTATGTAGGTGCAGGATTCCGTATGGGCTAGGCTAGGGTGACTGGAAGTTTATAATCAGCTCCAGAGTCATTGCTAATGAAAAATTACAACTTAAGTATTCAACTCTGTTTCATATTCAGTCATAGTTGAAGTTTCAAAAAGTTCCAAGATGATATATATCTTAAATGTGGCAATGAAACAAGTCACATAGAATCTTCAGATAATACATGTATTTGAAACATGGACCTGTGCATCCCATCCTGGACAGTTAGGTTCTTGTAGGTCTAGCCCAAAGAGAGGTGAAGATTGGAGCAGGGCAAAGTCAGTGAAGTTGGACAGCTTGGTAGGAAGAGACCAGAAGGAGTGGATGACAAGTAGAGGAAAGAAAGAAATGTAGATGGTGGATGAGTGGATGGGGCAAAAAACTTTTATTACTGTCCTAAATTATGATGAACAGAATATAACCCTCTGTGGTTATGAAAGGTACAAGCTAGTATGTTAATCTAAAGCTTTGTATGTTAATCTAAAGCTGTGTGTGTACCAGAACAGAGAAGAAATTGTAAATGTGCATAACTGAGGTGAGAGCATTTGTGAGAGAATATTTTTCAGAATGTACATGCATGTTTAAAATTCTCTTGAACCTGAGTTCATTGGCTTTATAGAGATCTGTAGACTTCATTCAGCTAATCAAACAATCTCTGTGAGAGCCAAGATATATAGCTCAGTGATCTGGTTAAACTATTTTCTATGACTAATATTTAACCAAGTAGGATTTTAAACTTAGTCTTGTGTCTCCTTTCTGAGAGAGGATTAGTTAGTTAGTTACAAATGATTTGTTTTAAACTGCTAAAAGATGATTGCTCATTCTTGCAATTAAGAGACTTCCACATTGTACATAGACTGTTCACCATGTAAGTTTATGTAATGGAATTAATTTTTTAGAGTATATAAGATTTCTTTCTTTATTTTTGCAGGCGTCATGTGGTCTATATGTGGCATACATGATCAAGGATGGAAAGAGAGGCCAATATTTGGGAAAATAAGGTATATGAACTATGAGGGTTGCAAAAGGAAGTTCAAAATTGAAGCTTTTGTGGCTCGTTATGGAGGAAAAAGGCACACATATGTTCCTCCTACCTAGTCTCATCATTCTTTCACTATCATGGAAGTTATGTGATTGTGCAGCATTCTTTATGTTTAAAGAGTGGCATGTGAACAATTTTATTAAATTTAATGTTTATCTTTATACCCTAGAAGGTGTTCTTGTAGATTTTGCAAGGAAGGTAAATCCACATTTGAGGATCGTAATTTATATAGAATATTTGCCAATGCCAAGAACCATTTAGGTATAAAATGTTGCCGTAAAATATAATGATATTGAAATGATAGTCCACAATAGGGGATTATTATTATACAGGAGATTAATAAGACCACCTAGTTGCATTTCTGGACTCATGAGGCTCAACTTTAGGATTTGTTCTTGAGTGGTAGGTTAAAACTTTACTTAAGTTAGTTTAAAGAATCTGGTCAGCTGGATGAGAAGAGATCAAAAAGAATATGTGAAAAATTAAAGAGTGAGCACTGCTGCTGGGAGTCAGAGGGATGCTGCAGAGAACCCCAATAATGTACTATCTGCAGTGTGCTGCAAAAGGCCTCCCCCTATAAGCATTACGGGTACCCCCCCCACTGGGCCATTAATGGAGTGTAACATATAGTGTGTATTGTGGGATGCATTGTAGGTGATACAGTACTAAGGATTTTTTGCAGCAGCCTTTAGCCTGCCAGCTGCATTTTCAGCCTTTCACCTATCATATAATCCATTGGGTCTGTTCTTATTTCTTCATTTAACTGCTTTAATGCCGTGTTGTGTCCCAGTTGTTGCCCTCTCCATTAAAGAGTATTTGTATGGCTAAATACCATTAGCGTTCAGATACGTAACTTGATGGTCTGGTTAAATAGATTTTATACTATGTATTGTAATAAGCACTTAGTTTGTATGAAGAGAAAATTTTTTCTCAATCACATACGTGAACCATCTTGAACTACTGCATGTATGAAATTTAGTAAGAAGAATAAATAGTAGTTATAGAGTTTGTATTAAGTCATTTACTGTATGTCATATCTCTTCATGATGGTTTTCTGAAATCTTTGTAAGACACAAGACATCTGTCATTGTACATAACAAAATACTTCTTGAATCTCAAAAATGAAATGTCCGAAATGGTTAAATAAATTTTTTGTTTTATGTATTATAAGTGGGTGGCAGACGACAGTGCACAAGATGGGATTTTCTTTTTGAGCTATAGTAATTTTGTAAGAGTTATTTGATAGGTCACTTTTATAGGTGATTGAAGCACTGATTGTTACATTGTTTACTACCTTTCATCAGTCCATTTGTTTAATGTATTTGAAAAACTCATCTTGGTGACTTTCACCTTTTTTAAAAATTTAGACTGGATGGATTGTGAATTTGGAATACTTGAAAGTCCCAAGCCACCCTCAGGTTAAATAACCCCATCATGTTTTGATTTAGCCAGCCCTTTGACATCTAAGATTTATAGTGCAGTGGTCTGATTCTATAATTTTTTGTGACTGTAATCTCAGGGTAATTTATATGAAATTTTAAGGAGAGTGGTGTTTGTTACCATTCATTGTTAAGAGATCTCTTCATTGACTTTCTTGGGGCCATTTGATATTATTTAATTATCATATGTACATAACTTCTTGCCATAAACTACCTCAGGTATCTTGTTACCCAGCAAACTACCTTATGTACCTGGTTACTCAGAATCTCTTTAGTGTGACAACATTTTTCTAGACGTGAATGGTGGGTATATTTCCTGCATTCTAAATATGTAATACAGTACTGTACTGTAGTAGATAAGAGGTAGTAAACCAAACTGTCACTTGTCATGTCCGAAAAAAATAAAAATATTGTCTGAACAGATAATAGTAGGGTTTGAAAAACGCTTGCAATTACAGTATAGTCGTGACAGCTAGGGTACAGATGGTTTGTATTTGGATCTGGTATTTGAGCTTAGCTCGAAGTTGAAGGCATTAGAAAGGAATATAGTAAAGTCCAACTTTATAAGAATATGCATACCAACCTAAACTTAATCCATTTATTTAATAAGAAATATATAAAATGTACAGATTTTAACAAGTGCAGTTTAGCCTGGTCCAAAGGACAGCATAAAAATACATGTTATTTTCCATTAAAAAGTAATTCAGTACTGGTGTCCTAAACAGTGTAATCTGTCAAAAAAGCTCTGCTTCCACCTTGCAGGTGTAAACTGCCTCCTTTTTTATTTTTCAGTTATGGTATGTATGTTCATATGTACTGTGCTTTCATTGTAAAATGTATAAATTTTTCCTACTATGTACCATTCTTTTGGAAAGTGTCTTAAGTAGACAAACCCAGTCAGAAGCATATCCTGTTTCATTTTTCCTTGCAATTTTCATTCAAAATTCATATGTTCTTGGAAATGACATTTGTATTTGTATGTATGCAAATATGTTTATGATATTTGACAGGATTTTTCATTGTATAAAGGTATTGGCACAACAGCTACAGAAATTTAAGGACAATTAAGTTGAATTACTGTAAAAACAAATTAACGGCAGGTTACGAAACACAATCACTAAAAAAATAATAAACTTAACTTTATGCATCAGGTAAAAAGATAATTAAGTTGCAAAAGTTAATATATGCTCAAAATGTAAATAAAATGTAAACAGATCCTTATTCTGATATCAAATGCTGTATTCTTAAATGTAAATCAGTTCATTGATTCATGTACAGTACTACATTTTACCTTGAATTGTTCAGATGTGTGGCCACTTCATTTTTTACTAATTTGCCAATATCAACTTCAGTTTGTGACTAAGCATAGAATGTGATTCTGCTAATAATGCCAATGAGATTTATATTTCATATTAAGTATTTGGTAACTCGGATTTCACAAAACATTTTCTATCATTTAATCAGTATTAAATTTGTTTAAATTCAAAATATGATGGAGGTTTACCTCAAAATGCTTGTTGGAGGACCTTGTGCTACACCATACATCATTAACTCCCTACACGTTGCCTCTCGTCATTCCATCTTTTTGAGGCCCGTGTATGCCACTTACAGCATTTTCCCAAACTTCAAACATATCGCTTACTTTTTGGCATAACAAAATACTGTACTACCTGAGCTACACATCATCTTCCTTGTCCAAATGTCTAAACTCAGTCTTCCCAATCAATCCTTGTAAGTTCTGAGTCAAAATCCTTCTGTACAATGCTGATATACTGAGAGTAACAAAACCTTGTGATTCTTACATTTGCTTCTATTATCTTTATTTTTTTACACTAACAGTTATCAGCTATTTCTCATCTCTTCTTTGGGAACCTTTTCCTCTTTCAACATACCTTACAAACCTTGGTGTTCCACTCAATTGTACTATCACCATTGTACTGAAGCATTAACTTATATTTCTTGCAACTCCTGATGTCTAAACTATCATTCAGCTTGGTGTCTCTTTTATCTTTCACATTCAACAGTTAAAAATGCTCACTGTTAACCCTGACTGTATTCACTTCAGATAGCATTTCTTCACTGCAGATTTTATTGAGATCCATTTATTCATTAACTTCTTACTCTGTGTTTACTTCCTGTTTTCCTTAAAGCTCTTGCTCTCCTTCTTCCCAATATTTTTATTATCTTTTTCTCTCACTTTCGTTTTATTGCCTTAACTATTCCGCTTATATGTGAACTCTTCTGCCGTATAATTGCCTGTCCAAAAAAATTGTTTTTTCCCACTCTGAACCTTTTAATTCCTCATCTCCCCATTTACTCTTCTATTCCCGCTTCCTACCATTCTATTCCAACAAATACTCAGTATTGAATTCTATTAATGCCTCATCATGTACCTCCACCTGCACATATAATCCAAACCCACAGTTCATCCATTTCCTCCATATATTTGTTTTCTTATCTCACTTGTTAACTTTCTTGTCTTGATTACGTTTGCAGCAAAATTTTCACCTGTCTACCTGACTTGAACGTATATCTATCTTAACTTTCACTTCAGCCAAATACTGTAATGGTAAACCTGATATCCATCAAATTACCCTCTCAGGTTATCTTTATTGACACTTAATCTGTGACACTTTTCATCACTATTTTGTCTCTTCTAGGTGCAGTATAATTTTTCTATCTCCTACCTCCATGTTTAAATCTCTTGGCAGAACCAATCTTTCATATTCTTCAAACTAAGCTGCCATGGATAGATTCAGACTTCCCTTGTAAGATTCTTTTTCTATCATTTTTTCATTCCTGGTTAATACACTCATTGTTAGAACTTTTTCTCTACCCATTTCAATTTTACCCTTGCAGTCCCGAAACTGATTCATGTACACTTATACCCATCAACAGAATCTTCCTGTACAACCAGCTCTGTTCCTTCCATACACACATACCAACTAGGGCTTCACTAGATCTAGAGAAACTGCACTCAAATCTATAGGTGACTACAGTAAAAAAAAAAAAAACACAAACAATAGTAAAATTAAAACTACAGTAATCTGTGTTAGTTTATATATATTTTTATTTTGCAATATTTTTTTGTTTTACCCACCTATATACAGTGCAGGAGTGTAAATCCATTACAGATCTAGTATAGCACTAAAGATAGTTACAGTATATTAATGGCTCAATAGATGCCAGCTCAAGAATAAGTAAGTGGGGTGCAGAGTACCAATTTTTGTTCATCCATTCAAAACTTTTGCAGCGTGACTGTAAGAAGCACTGGAAATTGTAATATCGCCAGTTATAGATGCCACATATACTGTAGCACTAAGAAAAATAAAAGCAAGACATTGACTTCCTAACTGGGAAAAGCAATTTAATGCATTCCGAAGGAAACCGCAACTGCAAGGGAGAACTGTTATAGTGTCTTTAGCCGCCCAAGTCAGGAAGTCACCCTTTTGATGAGAAACATAGTTAACCCTAAGGGATCCAAGGTATCTGGGGCCACCGTCATTTACGAGCTTTGTAGGAGTAATGAAAGTTTCTCGACTACAATGTGCATTTGATAGCCACCTTTGTGATGAGAACAACACCACCCCTTCGGAGACCGAAGGAATTTGGGACCTGCAAAGCGTACAAATTTAGATTTGGAAAAGGCTTGAAACCTTTTTGGTATGAAGAAACTCTACACAAAATAGCTACAGGCCATTGGAACTTATGTGTGCTGCAGGATTCCAGAAGCATTCTGGTCTGAGAAATTTGTTATTTATGGATTGTAATTTGCGTTAGTTTTCATTTGGGCTTATTGTCTGTAATAATTTTTATTAATATACTCACGTAAACATTGGAGCATAGCCCCATTGTATATCAAATAAAGACATGAAGGAAATAAGTTATAGTTGAAACAGCTGTCCACTTTTCAATAGTTACATGGAGCAACAGAGTACCACTGTTTGTTCATCCCTTCAAAATCTCACCCGTGAAGGTAAGAGATAGTATGGAGGTACACATATACTATGTGTGTGGGAGAGAGAGAGAGAGCATTTTCTTGTCACTTCTACATGCCTGACTTTTCTTTCATTCACAAATATTTGATCACGAATTCTCAATACCGTGGGAATAATTTACGTCCAGGGAGAGTTACAATTGTTAGGTGTCACCGTCTAATTTATGTCACTGTATCTAAGTCAAAGAGTCCAAGTAAGAATCTTGGCCGGGGACAGATGCACTTATAAAGTAGAAGTATCTGTGGATGTATTATTCCCAAGGTGTAGTTAATCCGATATTAAATATTTGATGCCTAATATCTGACATGCACACAGACACGCCCGCACACAGTGTTAATATTTGTGTATATCCGATTTGTGGTAGTGGCTGCACCATTTGCAACTGCGGAGAATTTCAAATTAATATTCCGGACGTAGCTTCAGATGCCCTTCAGAAAAACTAGCCGGTTTAGAATCAGCTTTCATATTAACCTAGATATTTTTGGAGGAAGAAGAAGAGTTATAAAACGTTCAAGGGTCAATTCGTGACAACACCGTCGCTTCAATTCAGCGTTGCCAATTTTCACCGTGAAACACATTTCCTGGCTCGTTAGAATTTGTCATATTTTTATATAATATATTACCTTCAGTCTTCGTCTGTATTACATTTTTAGTGTCCGATAAGTAAAAAAATTAAGATATCATTGTATGCATTTGCTTGAGTATCGTAATCGCATGAATTTGCCGTTTAAAAATGTTTGTTATTGTTGGGAAGAGAATTTTTTTTATTGTCTAAGCCTCTTAATGATTTATCTTTTATCTGTTTTCGTTCGTGTTCTTACGCTGCTGAAGAGCAAGAGCCCAATGCCAGCACAAGGCTGGCTTAATCTACGCAGATATTCTCGTTTTATGAGGTAGTTCTTGTCAGTAAGTCAGGTGAGCTGAAAACCGGTCTAAATCCTTATAAGGGCAAAAAGAAATTATATGTTTTGCTCAAAAACAAGTCTGATGATAATTTTTTTTTCTTTGCTTCATTGATTGTATATTATGAAATGTCCATCACATTCAAGACATTTGAAATTTTTTGACCAAGGAGTGTTTAGAAGTTGGGAAATTGCTTATATATTTTGATTAATGTAAAATCTAGGCTTCCTTGTCGGATCGAGGAAAGTATCAGAAGGAAATTTATTTATTTTAAAATTTCCTAATATTTATAACTACGTTGTTTTTTCTTGTTATATAACATTTTTTTTTTAAAGAGAATAGCTTCCGTTATGTAGACCAGAATATCCCACCTGGTGGTTATTAGATCAAGAAAGTTGCGTAGATTACTGCATATGTTGTGACCTATATCGGGATAAAGTTTGAAGCATAAATATTCAATAGGAAATCTGGATCCATCTTTGATGGAAGAACGGGAAGGAACATGAGTTTTTAAAAGTGATGGAGACAAAATGTAACAGACTTTTCCCCCGATAACACCGTGAATAGAAGCCTCAATTTAAGAGCTTCAAAAATTTGTCAATATTGAAAATACTTTCTCAGAAAACAACCTTGAATCAGAAGGTAAAGTCATGTCAGTAAAACATGAAAGATATTCCACAAGAGGTTATTTACTCATGTTGTTATATATATATATATATATATATATATATATATATATATATATATATATATATATATATATATATATATATATATATATATATATATATATATATATATATATATATGTGTGTGTGTGTGTGTGTGTAGATTTCTTAAGACGCGCACTACAGCAGTAGGTGGAAGCGGCCCATCCAAAAGGGCGACCCCGTATGGAAATGGGACTAAGTAGTAGTCGATATACAGTACATTCCACAGATCCTCGAAAGCACATGGCTGTACACCATATTGTGTGATATAGCGAATTTTGGCGATAATTGCATCCTTTTGGCTAGTATTTTTGCGTGTTTTCCGTCAGCCACAAACCATTGATCTCGATCATTCTACTTGTCTATCGTATTTAATGAATGAATTGGATAATCCGTTATTATTTGTCAAAGTAAACGAATATTGGAGCTCTTGCGGTATAATTGTATTATAATAACTGAAACTTTGTACACTTCACTGATCCTGTTTCTTAAAATCATTCTATTTGTCTATTGTATTTCATGTATGAGTTGGATGTTCTTTTATTATTTGTCAAAACAAACGGGTATTTGGAGCTCTTCTGCTACAAGTATATTATAATAACCGATATCTTATTGTATTAAAACTTTGTGTTTGAGGATACTGGGTACGAAATGACTAAGGTCCATGTAGCTCGAATGGCATGATGTAAGTAACGTTGCATTGCTTAGCGAATTTAGCGAACGCTCAGGACCAGAAAGTACCCTTGGAAGACCGGTCTCCGTTATTAAAAATGGTAGATAAAGCCCAACACCGTATTCAAGAGGCCATGACAGCCCTGGTTGACGATTTAGACAAGACTTATCTACGAGGAATGCAGGTTAGAAGAGAAGGAAAACATTTAGTGTGGTGTTAAATAGAGCAGGTTTTGGTAGGCTGACCTTACAGCGAGTGTGATGTAAGGTCAATGTAGCAGCTGATTTTAAAAGGTTGATTATTTTGATGTAAAGATGAAAAGATTAGCCATCAGGAGTATTTTACCTTTATAGAAGAGTACGTGTTAAGGTAAATATGTAGAAGGTAGCACTGGAAAGATCAGGCTAGGTCAAGTTCCCCCTCGCCGGTAGTCTAAGGTTACGTACCGGCAAGAGCTTGTGACCTGTAGGTTCAGCTGTGAAAGCCTGCCCTTCTGCATTTCAACACCATCCTTCTCATTTCACCCGTATCACCTGATAGCAATAAGCTAGCGTGAGCCTATTTGGTTTTTCAACGTGGCAATTAGCCCAAGCCTAGGCTAGCTGTCTATTTTTTTTTTTTTGGTAGCCTATTTCTTCGTTAGGTCAGTCTACCTTATTTTAAGACCTAGTCAGAATCTTATGCATGGTCTAGGCCTATTTGTAATTAAGGCAAGCATACCCACCTCTGATATTTGTATCATTGGGTTGTACAGTGGACTAAACCAACCTAAGGGTCTATAGCCTTCTCTAAGTATCCTAGTCGTTTTACAAGTACCTAGCTTAATGTAGCCCAAAGTAGAATTCTAATTAGACCTAGGCTAATTCATCATGGAGAAGCTCATACGTAAAGGCCTATTTGTTCTCATGGAAATACAAACTAGAATCTTTACGGTTGTAGGCCTGTGTAGGATTTGGAGTTCTTGGCTTCTTTGAAAGGTGTGTGCTGGCTGGTCCCCATTGCTGTAGGCTAGAAGAGGTTCGGCAAGAAGTGTATGAAGTCTGAAAGATTCTTTCCAGTGTCGTTGGGGCAGAGGTAATACTCCACCTTCTACTTTGCAGAACCTTTTTGGTTCCTTTTTGCTGTACTGCCCTCCTGCTTATTCTCTGGCAGAATTCGAAAGGGGATGAGCATAGAGGTAGTGGCTATCCCCAGCTGAGACCTTGGTGCTTGCTCTTGGTATGCCACCTCCTACTTCTGCTTTGTTGGCTGCTCCAGGCATCATGGTTGCCTTGGAATTCCTGAAAAGGATGTGACTTTCTTTAGGCATCCGTAGAGACATTACTTATGTGGTGTTCCTAGACCTCTGAACTTTGGCTGAGGGATCTATTACTGATGCTGTTCGTCGTAAGCAGCTCAACACCATTGAAACTCCTATTACTGTGGTGTTATGTGTGGGAGATAATCTTGTGGTGTTGAGCAAAGGTGGTACTCAAGTGAAGAAACATATGTCGATGTCCTTTCTCCTCCTCCTCAACCTCTTCCTCCTACCTTCTGCCCCTTCATCCTGGTCCTCCTTTTATCAGTCACCTTCTCTTCCTCATTGTCAAGCACTTTCTCCTACTTTCTTCTTCCTCTTCTTCCTCATCAAGCTCTTTCTCCTTCCTTCTTATGCCCCTTTGTCCTCCACCTCCTCATGAAGCTCTTCTACGTTTTTCTGCCCCTTCTTACTCTTGTAGAAAGTAGTAGTAGTCTTGTAAGAACTCTCACAAGAAGTTACATTGGACTTAATGTGCATGTTGTTTTTTTTTTTTCTGAAGGTTGGTGGCGGTGTATGCTCATCTCTTTGGTAAGAAGTTTGCTGTAGGTAGGGTTGACCACCCCAAGTTCTCTGAGCTTGCTCGTGGCTCAACACATCCCGCTACTCTTGAGCCATGAGAGCTTCCCCAGAGAGGCATCAGTGCCACCTCATATGCATGTGCTTGCCCCTTGGATCATGCCGATGGACAGAGGATTCCTGCATGAACGGCTTCCTTTATGATACCTGCAGTTATCATTTCAACTTGTGTGCATTATCATTTCAACCTGTGTGCATAAACTTGCTGACACTTAGAATGCTCTTAGTCTAGGACCTTTGATCTGAGCTTGCCTGATAGTGCTCTTTGAAGTGTGCCTAGTTTGGTGGTGGCCCATTGAAAATGCTCATTCATAGCTTTGAATGTGCTCATTCCGTTCACAAGTCAACAACGGCTTGTGGTTTTGTGATTATCACTGGTAGATCTGATTACAGTATTTGGTGTCCATTATCCCATAAAGGTCCATTATGGTAGGCTTTTGCATCTGCATCTCTTTCAAGAGAGGAACCAATTTTGCTTTACGGGATCTGATAGGACATGAGAATCCTTCACTTTCAGAGCCTCTCACTGCGAGCTTGAGGAAGTGGCCACACTACCTTCCTTGAACCTGAAATTGTTGACAGAGTAAACCTGAGGATTTATTTTGGAAGCAAGACATTCATTCTAACTGCTGTGGTCTGTGCTTGCTGGTAGTGTTTTAGAATTAGTAAACAGTTTGAAAGCTTTTCTTTTAACACAGAACTCTGTAGTATATAATTATTTTTGGTTATTTTAAGGTAAAGAGTTAAAATTTATCTTGATGTTTAAAATTGTAAAATAGTTAATGTGAGTAAAAGTTAGCCGTAATGAATAAAATTGTAAAATAGTTAATGTGAGTAAAAGTTAGCCGTAATGAAAAAATTTTTACATAAAAATTAACAAACAATCATAGAAGAGATATCCAATATCTGTTTACAGTGTAAAAATGTGATGAATTACCTTTCCAATACTGTAGTACATTTTGACCCATGTATGGTATTACCAAGTGCATAAAAAAAATGTAAAATATACTTGAGCGGCTTAATTTCACAGATTGTAATGGGGGTTTACGTCGCATATTAAAGATGTCTTTCGATGATGACTATACTGTACTGGACCCCCACCTATTCGCGGCTTCACCTATTCTCGGATTTTTCTGTGGAACGTATATACACATTATTCGCAGAAAATTCGCCTATTCGCTGTATTTTTCATAGAGAAATATGCACTAATTACTGTATTTTCTTATTTTCATGACTAAATACATTTTTTTTGATAAAACTTAAAATACTCGGGTATAAGCATTTTTAGAGGGTTTTTACAGTGTCTGAACTATCAGAATGGGCAGTTATAAGCATTTTTAGAGGGGTGTCAAGTATTCACAGATTTTAGCTACTGTATTCATGGGGCTTGGGTTGTGGCACTCATCCCCCGTGAATACTGTGGGTTGTTTATAGTTGTCATCAGAATATCAGAGGTTGAAAAATGGATGAAAACTAATTAGTATCAGAATCTCAAAAGTTTAACCTTCCTGCTTTGGAAAAATGTTATGATGAATGTGTTGATGTTGAGTCTACCATTACTGTACAGTATATAATTTAGATAAGGAAGTATTTGGACTAAGTACTCTGAAACTCTCAGGCTGCGTGATGTTGCCGTGAGATAATATTTAGGACAGTGTTATAGTGCTTGTGTGCTCTTTTCATGTTTATGTACATAGTTCTGATGTGTGAAGCTTCATATAATTTTCCATTGGCTCACTATAATTTTTCTTTTTCAGAAATCCATGCATCTATGCTCTGCGGATTGTTGTGATAAAAAAGAAAGCTCTGTTGATCAAGTTCATCGATGTATTGAGAGCTGTTCAACCCCCCTTACTCAGGCACAAAGCTTTGTACAGAATGAACTGTCTCAGTTTCAGGTATGAGTTTTTTTACTGAATATTTATTGATTTTAAGTAAGGGAGCTCTGTAGTATGTCCATGTGTGCAGTTTAAGGATAGAAACAAGTAGTTTTGGTTGACATATTGGGACAGAGTTAAGTACAAATAAACATTTACTAGATTATTATAGGTCAATAAATACTCTTATAGGTGTACTGTACAGGTCATTTTGTGAACTTATTTCATGGTGTAAAAATTGGGAAATAAATTTGTTAATGCATTTTGTGCCAGTTATCCTATCAACAGAGGAGTTATTTTGAGGTAAGTTCTTATAAGCAAGTGATGCAGTAGAAAATGGAATACAGTAATGTTATTATTGAGGCATAGCTTTCAACAGGAGTAAGCAAATTTCTTCTTATTCAGTCTACCAAATTTTGAGAAAAATCAGTTGGACATTTTTTCACACATATTGCTATTTTTTTGTAAACTCTTCATAAAATTCCATTGAAGTGCTTTTACAAATTTTTATATATAGGCAGTCCTCGCTTACCGGCGGCGTTGGTTAATGGCATTTCGGTTTTACGGCACTTGGCTAACGACATCATTAATCAGATTTTCTGCAACGGTAAGTGGTTTATTGGCACCGGCAAGCGATTTATCAGTGTTGGCAAATGGTTTATTGGTGTCGGCAAGCGGTTTTTGGCGTAAGCAAGTGATTTTTGGTGTCAGCGCCAGCAAGTGATTTTCAGCATTGGCAAGTGGTTTATTGGCATCTGCAAGCGAATTTTGCTGTTGGCAAGCAGTTTATCGGCATTGGCAAGCAATTTTTGGCGTTGGCAAGTGGTTTATTGGCTTCGGCAAGTGATTTTCAGCATCAGCAAGTGGTTTATTGGCGTCGGCGAGTGATGTTTGGCATTAGCAAGTGGTTTATTGGCTCCGATAAGCAGTTAAGGGCACTTATTAGCGGTTTATTAGGACTTACGACGTCATAAATGCCATGTCTTACCATAATTATTGCCAATTTTCGGTTATCGGCACTCTGCTGGGAATGGAACCCCTGCTGTTAACCGGGGACTGCCTGTAAATATGTATTTTAAAACCAAGTACAGTACATCTCCAAACTATTTGTGTTGAAAAACTTGAGGTGGAATTAATATTTCCCTTTTGCCATTTTCTGAAAAAATTTTAGTGAAGTAAGAGTTTATTTTTACTTCAGAGATCATTTATGTACTAACATTAAAAAAGACCTTATGAAATAATGTTTATGTTGTTTTTCCTTTAATACGAAAATAGAGACACTTTTGCATAGAGACTACATAACCTTGGAGGCTGAGAGTTTTGCTAATTCTTATTAAGTATCAGTTGAAAAACTGAAAATTTGAAGCAAATCACTTCAGCCGTAAGCTCAGAATAAGTTACATCACAATGGGTTCTTACATGTGAATTTGTGTTGTCGGTACAGTAACTGTATTTGTATGCTGTACAGTATGTTTGTAGATTTTGTGTTGAATATGAATAATTTTTATGGCTGCATTGTAATATAAATATTCCCTTTTAAAGAAGATTAGGAAATAATTGTATTTGTATGCAGTATGCACTTGTACATTTTATGTTGAATATGAGTAATTTTTATGACTGCAGTACAATATAAATATTCCCTTTTAAAGAAGTAAGATTAGAAAACTCATGTTATTGTCTGTAAATTTTTTTGTCATTTTAAGCTCACCTGTTAATTCCCATTATTTGTCACTAATTTAATGAGAGGTGTCCTAATACAGAAATATCAGAAGACAATTTTATCAGTTTTTTTTGGTCGTTTTTTCAAGATAAAACTTTTTTCTGTACTGTCTTTTTTTCTAGTTACTTAAATATTTGTTCTCAGATTGCTAATGTAGCAACAGACACATCTTCAGGTTTAAGGTTGTTAGGCAGTGTACTGTGCAAGATAAAATAAATGTTTCAGTGAAGTTTTCATCCCATAAGTTAGTTATCATGGTAGCTTTTAGGTATACTTGTCAAATACAGTTCAAGTATTGGTTAAATAATAAGGAAGTCTTCTGAATTTTGCTTTAACAATAATACTATATCTTCACATGTAAATAATGCTTAATTTGATATACAATTTTGAGGAATAATTGTAAATTAAGATTTTAAAGGTGATTATGTTAGTACAGAATTTCCATGATAATATGCATTTCATTAATTTATCTTAATTTGCATATGGTCAAGACATTTGTGGGTAGCTTTTCTTTTACAAAATTGTAGACTCTTATATTGAAAGAATTTTTTTATATATATCAGGAACCCATATAAGTGATACAACTATGAACTGATCATATGAATTTTTTTCGTGTGAAATACTTTAAATATGTTTTTGAGCACCCATTATGTGTAACTAAACTGGTTTGCTTTTGGATATGAAGTATTTTTCCACTTCCAGGAGCGTCTCCAGAGATGTGTTATGGTTTGCCAAGATCGAGTTCGTGACCAGGTTAATGCAGATACCTCAGAATCTCAGGTATGTCCTTGTATGTGATCAAAATCTGTTTGGAATGAATCTCTTAACCCAGGATTGTTTGGCATGTCAGCGTAAGTCTTACAGCCTGGTGGATGCTGAGAAATTTCCTCTGCCTGTGAGCTTGCCAGTCTGCAAACTAATGAATAAATTCTCCTGAGAGGCATTGTGTTGAAGGGGTTACTTTTTCCCCTAATGGAGGGCAGCCAGTGGATTCAGTTGCCATAGACCCCTTCCAGGCATTCTATGTTTGGGCCTTTGTCTTGGCACGTTGGTGAATGCACCCTGTACTGGGTTGTTCTCCAAGGTGGACAGGTGAAGTTTCAGAAACTGTTGGTGTCAGGAGGAAGGTCATTAACCTTCTAACCTCCTTCTTCCACCAATCTGGGAACCCTTGAGCAGACTGTATTGAGGAGGGAAGATGCTGTTTTTGGCCCTTTCCCAAAACAGGCTTAGATCATGAGCAGTCTGCTTGTGGAACCAATCATTGTCTGGCTATCCCTTACTCTTTCCAGAGAGCTAGATTGAGGCAGTGGCAAAGTGTTTGGCAATGCAGGGCACTGATCTACTGTTTAGTATCATGCAAGATTTTTGGGGGGTCTTAAACGAGGGCTGTAGCTGAATTTTCAAGTGTGGCCACACCTGTAACATCAGGTTCAGGGAAAACCCAGACCTCCAAACCCTGGTCAGTAGCACAGCAGTTTTCTTCCATGGGAAAGGGCCTGAAAGATTCTCAGGCCCAACATGAAAAGTCTGGTAAAAGGTAGATAAAAGAAGAATGGACACAGTAGTAGGCAGGCCCCACTCTAGTTGCTGTGAATAGTGGGATTCCTGGCATAAAATTGGGTTGTAACATAGATGTGTTACAGGGTGGATTCCATAGTAATTTTAGTTCTTTGGAATGGAGTCTTCTCAAACTACTGAGTACCATTCATCTCTTAGTACAGGTATACTGGTAGTTAATCACTAATCTGGTTCCATCACTAATTCAGCACTAATTTCAACTACATGTTCATAGTCATTTTGGTTTTATGATAGTGTAATTTAAAATTTCTGTGGTTGTCACACCGACCTGCTGCTTCTGTCTGGTAGTGCTGCTTGCTTCAGAGTCACTATTAGTGTCATTGCTGCATAAACGCTTTCAACATTGCTGTAAATGCAAACCATTCCCATTTGTTTTTCTCTATGATAACCTACTACTTTTAGCCCCCCCCCCAGCCATGGCTCCTGTTAATAAAGTAAGTGCTTCTTGTGTAAAGTGCAAACAGTGTATATTTTCTATGAAAGATATGGTTGAAATTCTGAGAAAACTTGACATCAGTGTTTATGTGAGAAACGTAGGTGAACTTTACAACTGTTTATGACTTAAGAAACAGAAAGAAAAAATTACTTAATTACATGTAAATGCAGGTCTTTAGAGAGGAAGGTGTGCATATGGTCAGTAACTCAATAGCTGTCAACAGCAAGATAAACTTGACTGGAAACAGTGGAAATAAAAGACAAAGAACTCAGTCACTGGATGTTAAAATGCACTTGAAATCAGTAAAAAATATAATACTTGAAAGCATTTTCTTCTGACGTCTAGCTGAGGGAGAGAGAGGTGCAGACATATGTATTCTTGATGCGTAACAGTAAAAGATGTGCACATACATGTGTGTTATTGATACTTAGTGGTAAACAGCTAGATTAGCTGATGTAAAACACGGGAAAGAAAAATATTATTAGGTAATTGTTGTCTGCTAAAGTGCACCCAAATTCAGTAACAAAATACATTAAGGTTTTAAAACATTTTCTTCTGATATAAAGTAATGGAAATAAAAAAAAGAATTCTTAGTTGTCGGTTGTTGAATTGCACCAGAAATCAGTAACAAAAAATAGCAACTTTTAGTACAGTAATTAGTAATGAATAGAAATGTACAGTATATTCTTTTTTACAAGTAGCTGTACGTACAGATGTTTTCAATAGGAGTTGAGAGCTTAAAGGAGGAGGGTCATCATCTAAAAGAAGAGAAGAATTATTGGGTGTTTTGTATGCATGGCATTACTATAAAAAACAGAACCTATGTAACATGCTGGATATATAAACTTTATTCCATCCATTTCACTGCTGCTTGAGTGGTAGTTAAGTGTACTGCAACCTAACCACTGTGATCTGGCAAAAGTATCAATCCAGCACCCTGTGATCCCAGTGATACCTGATTAATGATGGTCAACCTGTACAAGATATGCAGTTAATTGCAATTCTCTCTCCTTTTCTTCTTTGTGGTTGCATATCACAAAGTTTTCTAGAAATTTTTTTCCCATTGCAAGTGAAGTTGTGGACAGTCTTCGTAATCCAGAAGTTCAATTGTTGGAACTATGGAAATTCAAACATGGTGAAGAGGATTTTTTGTATAGTAGGCTGACATGAGTCTCACTTCATAGATTGTAATTTTTTTTTTTAATGTTATTTATAGTACATGTTTTTCTTGGTTATTTTTCTTTTATAGTTTATTTTTTATTTCTGTTTCCACTTTTATATTGGGCTACTTTTTCTAATAGAGGCATAGGCTTGTAGTATTCTGCTTTTCCAACTAGGTTGCAGCTCTGCTTGTAATAATAATAAAAATAATAGTAATGATGCAGACTACCCTTCAAGTACCAGGATTACGCCCTCAACTTATTGCTTGTGCTGATCCCATTTCTGGCCTACCCATTAGGAGCTACCAGAGGTCTAGCCCTGTCAGTAGAGGTTAAACCATACTGGAGAAAGACACTCACAACAATGAGCATGTTCTTCTTTTCTTGGTCTGGAATTTTATCTATATACCTTCCTAGGACTAGTACTCCAGGGAATGCTCTTTAAGGGTCCTTCAGTCGGTGGGAAGGAACAAGGAGAAGTAACCATAATACAGTCCTGAGCACATGATAATGGGAAAGATGGTGGTGAATGTAATTTTGATATAAACAGTAGTTTTTTTTAGTTAAAGGAGATATGTAAGTGGTTGGATTCTTTCTTGTTAGAACCTGTGGTAGTGGCAAGGCAAGTTCCAACATCTTCAAAGGATGTTAGGCTTGTGGCCTTTCATCTGCCACACAGTCCTCCTTCATTCTTCTATTATGGCATCTTAGCTGTTATAACACTTTGCACATGCATTAGCTCAGTTTCATTTCCATGCATGTCTACTGTGGAAGGTGGTCAGTAGTGAGTTAACAAGGCATACATTTTTATACATTTCTGTTATCAATGTTCTGTCACTCAGTCTCAGTTCTGTTTTGGCGGCTTAGAACTTGTCATGCCGTTATATTAAGTGCGAGGCAAATCTTTAATTTCTCTTTACATTCTTATTCTTCTCCTCTAAATTGAGATTTGGTCATTGAAGGGTTTGTAAAACAAATTTATTTTTAAAAAACAAAGTTAACTTTTCTTACAAATTTTTATTTTAAAATGGCACAAAGTTAAGAGATGCCTTGTTTATGTGCATTACACAGACACGAGTCTTAATTGTTTGAATATTTTTGTCTTGGACTTTTCATGGCAAACTGTTGCTATAAGTGAGGGGGGTATGAAAAATTAAGATTAGAATTGTATAAGAGGTATAGTAAAATAATCTTGATTATTCTAAGGCATTGATGTATCAAGGGAACATGGCTACTTGTCCTATCATGTGATATGCATAAGTGTATTCTTTTCAGACTTATTCTGACGTTATGACACATTCAGTATGTACTGTATAAGCAAATCCTTTTACAGGCTATTATTGTTCAATGGCTATTTGTGCTTGGATGATAAGCATTTCGTGTATAGGATTTTGTCATCAGAAACTGGCAAAGTTAATCCATAACTAAAAACCATTTTTGTATTGTGTGGCATGTATATGATGACAACTGTATTTCTAAAATCTGATGCTGAACTCTATTCAATACTTTTTACTGTGTTCTGTTTGGTCTCAAGTTTCAAGATTTTTTATGTAAACACAGGACAAGTAAGCTTCTTACTTAACAATAATGTTTTATATTGTATTTTAAAGCCCCTTTGTAACTGGAAGAACTGTTCTTGGCAGGATTCAGGGCAACGCAAGGGCACATTATCTCTTGCCAACAGTGCAGGAAGTGTAATGCGTCAAGCAGCTCTTGGGGTTGGAGGGGTATGAGTAGTTTTTAGTTCTTGAGTGTTGGTAATGCTTTTGGGGGTGGACTAAGCTTGGTGTTTTGTGGGTAGTGTAGAGGCTATTAATTTGAATTCCTTCTTAAACATGATCGTAGGTAAGTTGGAAGGGTTCTTTTCAGGTTATAGGGTGGAGTATTGAGTAATTTTCATTTATTTACACATACCCAAATAATTGCAGATAGCTTCCAGCCACTTTGCAGTGAAATGCATATATAGCATTATTTTAGATAGGAACTTTGAACTAAAATGTTTCTTTTATTGAGCCTAAATTTTGAAGAATTTGCTTTAGAAGTAGTCACTTGGTGTGAGTATATCTGTTTGTGGCAAAATTCACTGTTCAGCATACACATATATGATTGGCATGATTAATTACTTGTGTTAGAAGTTTCACCACTAAGGGCAGTATGTCATCATGAATGGAGGTTTTAATGTTGCTAATTTTTCCTTTTTCATTTTTGTTATTGATAGTGCCATGTACTGGTAACTGAAATTTTTCAGATAATTTGTTTCTAAAACACTTTAAATTTTTTACTCAGGTAGTTCCGTATTCTTAGTTTTTTAGTAGTGTTTTGTTGGGTAACTCATTCAGTCTTGCACACAAAAATGGTAATGCAACTATTGTTTTATTTGTGTTTAAGTATATTACAGTATTTTACAAAAGCTTGAGTCTTTTTTCTGAATTATGGCACACTAAAATTAGGTATTTGTAATTTCTTTTCAAATTAGTTTTTAGTAAGTATATGTTGCATAGAAAATGCACTGGAAGTCTTTTTCCATTAGAAATAATTGTTTTTTATGTATCCAAGTTTGATAAGATTGAAAATGTAGCAAAAAGCACTTGCTTTTAATGACATCTCTTTAAAAAACCGTAGGTCCATGTTTATTATATACATGCAATATCATATTACATTTTCACCAGTCAGAAGGGGGAGCTTTAATATTGTTGTTATTGCTGTAATGAATACTTGTTAGTTTTTATTCAGAGCGGTTTGAAAGTGTGACTAGAGACTGGTATGTAGATTATTGTCATATGATTTTCATTAACGATTGACCTTGAAGTTTAGTGCATTCACGTTCAACTTATAATGGATTTTGATAATGTTGAAGGTCGATATATTGCCACCCTGTAACCAGATCTTAGATGATATTATGGTACTATACTAAAAAAGGTTTCTGATGTGATATTGGTAAATATCCCAAAACTTGAAGAACAGTTTCAGTTTAACATCCCTTTTAATTGGCAAGAATTTGAGTGGTTGACTTTCAGGTTGTTTTTTAACTTTTTTGCTTTTAATATCCTTGCTAAGTTTTTTCATGGTTTTGTTTTCTTCTAACTTCATTTTTCTATAGTTTTCCTTATGTTAGTGCGTATTTGTTCGTAACAACCCCATCATTCTTATAATGCCCATGTCAAGGTCTGCAACAATCCCTGAGACTCATAAGTCTTGTTCACAAAAGGAGAGGAGCACTCCCTTGCAACACGAGTGCCACTTGAATCCTAATCCAGTTATCCATCAAAGTATCTTGTAATTAATAAATCTGCCAAGTTTTCAACTGTTGTTTTGTGTTTGCAGGCTGTTTCCTTGAGCAGAATTCGTTGGTTTTTCCTAATGTAAATATTTATTACATTTTATCCTTTTCTGTGGTAGCTTTTGGAGTGTTGGATTATGAATTATACGTCGTACTTGCATCTTATCAGGTTTTTAATGTATTCAGTCTTTTTATTCATACTTGGCAACTAGTCAACTAATTAACAAGCAGAAGCCAAGTTTCCTTTGTGGTAACCCTTCTGTTTTTATTTTTGGTACTAAGTGAAGGGTAATGAACAGGCCTTACTACTTTGCACAGGTTTAAGTTTTCCATTATTTTGTATATACTTTTGTGTTAATAATTAATTTCTGATGTAGTATATGAATTTCTTGTTTAAGTAATGTTGGCTCACCATTTTTCAGATTCTGGTTTTTTGCCTTTGCTTTTTTGGGGAGGGTAATTTTTTTTGTTCTATACTCATCATCCAAAAACCTTCCCTTATATAGAATTTTTTCTCTCATAAATCTTGACTATACAGTAATACAGTATGAGTTTGTGGCAGTATAAATTGTGAAACTTGTTTAACTGTGTCAGATGCTGGAGTTTAAGATTCTTCCCAAATGTAATGATCAGAAGTACCTATATATGCACAGACCTTGGACTCGACAATAGCTGGAACATCTGTGAATATCAGGCCTAACCTATTACCAGAAGTATGTGTGGGTTCTTCAGTTAGCTGGACAAAATTGAAAGATACACAGAACTCAAGAACAGACATGCCATGTTGATCTGTGGAATGTGAATTAGCCACTCGCTGTGCTTTGCATTATAGTCTCCACAAGTAATGAATGAAGCTTTTGGATCCTGTGACTGAACCATACTAATCCTTTCCAAGAGACAGTCATATTCCTACTGTAGGAATATGATGGATGTTCCAGTCATGAGGTACATCTATGGCTCTTCCTGCTTTATTAGCATTGGAATTATTTCCTTTTGGATGGGTTCTTTCTCATATTTCTGTTATTCCTGATAGCCCACGACTGGCCAAATCCATTCCACAGTTGCTTTGCTCACAGACTGAGTCTACCACCCATCTGTCTTTGCAAAGCCTGCCCCACACCTTTACCCACAGGGCTCATATACCTGCCCTTTGCTAGGATACCTTCTCATGTTCATGCTCTTGTCTTGCACTGACAGTTGACCAGATGGCCTGCTCATCTGCTCCTCCTCTCTTACTTTTTCACTCAGATAGGAAGAAGCCTCCTTTATACTTCACACTTATAGGAAGTTGTTCATGTTAATCATATTACATATTTGGGAGTGTTTTTTTCTTTTGTTCGATAAGGAGTGACTGCACCATTCTCGTTTATTCACTTCTTCCTTGGTAGTGCCTGAAACTAATTGTTGCACCAATGTTCTGTTGCTCAGCTGTGACTGCAGTACTTGCTGTTTCTCTTATACTTCTTAGTTGATGGTGTTTGCTTTCTCAGCTGCTGTTTCTGTAGAAGTAGGAATTCTCCCTTCGCCTCCATAATACTGGTAACCATATCTACTCCAGTGACAGACCTGCTTCAGCAACATCATTGCCTTAGTGACTGCACCTATGGTTGTAAGCAAGTCCCCAAAGAACTATGTGGTTGATAGTTATTATTTTTCTAAGAGACTTCAAGTGAATGTCAACTTTCTCAGCCCAAATTATCATTGAGGTCATGTCTCCACACCAGAGTGTCAGTAGGCATTGGGATCGTAACTTTTCCAATCATGACATCACTTTTCTTTGGAAGACATGATAATTATCATTGAGCCTCATGAGTACTGCTCAGTGGACTGATAATTCTTCTTCCAATGAAGGCACTGTCAATAGTGACTAGCCTGCTCCAGTGATGGTCTTCATTAGCATCCAGAGGTCTATTCGATGGCATGCATAGAGTTTTGTTTTTAATATTCTGGTACTGATGGTCATTCTTGCTATAGTAAGCAAACCTGCCTTACTGATGTTTCCTGTTTTAACACTTGCACTTGCTTATTGACGGGTTTGTTATGAAAAAGCTTTCATAACTTGAGATGGTTCTTTGAAAAGGTTTTCATAGAGGGAACTCGCCAGTCTTCTTAGTGCACACCTTTCAACTTTGCTGTTATTGTAGTAGAGTGCTAATTCTACACAAATAAGGTGTTTGGTAGATGGATGCTTTATGGTTCCAGATGGCACTGGTGTCACGAGAGAGTGGTATCCTTTTGTGAATAAAAGACTATAAATCCAAGGGATTATTGTGAACCACTATTTGGGATATGATCGATTGGTTGTATGAAAAACTGTTTTCATGTTATAAAATTTTTATTAAATAGTTTTATTGAATAGATACATGCAAGAAAGATTCTGATACACAATTGTTTCCCTTTGATTACTGTTTTTGAATACTGTATGTCAAATGACCTTTTTTATTTTTATTTTTTGAGTATTTTTTATTTTTTTTTTTTTGATATCACTAGTATAAAGTTTTTAGTAGCTCTAAAATGTTTGGGGTTTTATTGCTTTCTTTAATTGTAATGTTAACCAATATAAGTAATGTGTTTGTATTTTTTGGGCTTATGAATGCATATCATATGAGCAGCTCTTTTGTCCTTAGTTTGAGTGGACAAGTGTTGGTGTTTTGAGAAGTTATGGGCTTTATAACTATCCTGGAGTAAATATTCCAAGGCCTTGCAATATCTGTGGAGTGCTGTGGATTGGTCAGAGATGCATGTTTCATTACTGACCCATTAAATGATATTTTGCTTTTGAAGTATGTCCACTGGTTTGTAACTTTAGATAGTCATGAAGAAGTATGGCTAAATGGCAGAGATTCTTAGTTTTCACAACAAAATGCTTTCAAAAGAACATGCCAAGTGCTGCTACTGGAAAACATTTTAGAATATTAATACAAGTTTGGCTGTATATAAATTTCTCATCCATCCCAAGCTCCATACATGGCAGTAAAGTGCTTGCTTAGCTTGACCATAGCAGTCATTCTTTTAATGAGTGTAATTGCAAAAACAATATATTTATCCTGAATTTGAAGGGTTGAATATAAGAGAGGACGCTTGTTCCAGCCAGTCAGGATATATAACAGTGTTAGTAGTGATCTCTTTGCCCAGGTTTGTTGGTTGTACATAAAGTTGGTTTTTATTATTGTTGTTAACAGTCTTTTCCTCTTTTTTCATTCATGTCAATATGCTGATAGTTTTTTAGATAAAATTTGCAGTATTATTATATCTTTTTATATGCAATATCATTTTAGATAAAATTTGCAATATTATTATATCTTTTTACATGCAATAGTATTATATCTTTTTAAAGCTAAAGTACACTTATTGGGTTAGCTGTTTCAACAGGCTTTCGCTCTATGGTTGTGAAGCATAGATCTGCAGATCCCTTATACAGTACATAACCATCTTAGAGCCTACCAACATTTGCAGTGCCCAAGGGAATGTTTTGAGAATAACATTTAAAATGTCAGAAAGCCAGTATTTCTGCCTATGAGCAATTCTACCCCAGTTATGAGATCCAATATCATTCCCTTCTATCTTTAGTTACAGGATTCCATGCCCATTTCTTGGAAAACACTCTTAAATTACTAGCTTTGTGCACAGGAATGGCAACAGTTGTGCATCACCACAGTGCAGTTTAGCATGCATAGAATATCTGGTTTTGTGGTTTTTTGTAACACAAAATTTGTAAAACAATTTATGATCACCAAATAAACCCATAATTGTTCCTACACAATATACAAACCGTTGGTCTTTACATATTCCTTATGTAAAGACCTCAGGTTTGTATAGTTAGGGAAAATACAAATTACTTTAAAAATTTGTCATTTTACATAAGAGTCTTGCTGCCTTCTTCTGTCCATGGGTGACTTAATCTCACTGGATAATAACTACGAGAGGAAACTTCCTTGATTATTCCTTGTGTGTATGTTTTTTTTTTTTTAGTGGTAGAGGATAATTGCAGCCAGGCCTGTGGAATGGAGTTTGGTGTATATATTGATTTTGAATTTAATAATTACCTTTGTATCTCATGTGGAAAGATTATCAAATTCAAGGCCAGCAGAAAGTATTCCAAAGACCTATATTTTGTGTGACTAGCATAGCATTTTTGTTTTATTTCTGTGAAAGAAGACATTTAAAATTAGAGTGGTTCAGTATACAAGCAGACATTCTCTCTCTCTCTCTCTCTCTCTCTCTCACACACATGAAGTACAAGGTATGAATGAAGAAATAAATATTGGTTTTGACCACTTGTGAAATATGATTTTCTGTTGGATTTTATAATTTTGAATTAGTTGTTTTATTCTTATTTTCACTCTAATTTGTTTCTGTCTTTACTTAACAGGTAGCTGTTTACAAGGCAGAATTTGAAGGATGTGCAATGCAGTGTGTGGACGACCATATTCAGCTGATGCCATCAGTTAAAAAGAGAATTGCAAATATTTTATCAAAGCATTCATAGAACCTTCTAGCGTATATATTTGTTGAAAGTTTTCAGTCTGGGTTAGTATAATAGTTGTGAATATTGTAGACCTTTTAAGTAAGGTCTTTATTGAATAATGAAAACGAGTATATTTTCTCTTGCTGTTCCTTGCCGTCAACCAAGGGGATCCTTGTGACTAGAGATTGTGCCAAGCATTGTAGAAATGGAGAATTTGTTGCTTTGAAGCATGAAAATCTGTTTCTGAACCTTAATGTCTTTTTTAACAACAGTCTGCATATTTTTATGATGGGATTGGGAATCAGAAAATTGTTGTTGCATTGAAGGCTCAGATCAGATGGAATATTGATGAATGAATGAATAAAGGTACTGTACATACAGGAAGCCATCTATGTATAAGTGTAAGAAGTGGTATGCAGTATGGCAAACAGCATATGAAATATAGGGAACAGGTAAGCAAAAGATTGTAGTGTTGTGAATGTTTGTAAGTTGTTGCATAGTATGTATTACTAACACAAAGAAAACCATGAATATGCCGAATAAGTGAACCTGTGATTACAGTATCATAAATTTATTCATGTCCAAAGGTGCTATAATGTAGTCAGGTTGTTTTATGAGGTTGAAGTTCATGTATGTCTCATGCAGAATTTTAGTTCCATATCCCCTGTAGAGTTTAGTAACTTGCTGGATTATTTAGAATTGTTTTAAAGTTGTCATATTAGTTGTAGGTTTATCATGTGTCATTAAGTAGATATTGAAGTTTCTTGTTGAATTTGAATTTATTTCATGATAGTACATTAGTTGCTCCTTTTAGGATGTGATAGTTATTGTTGTAATTTTTCTTAGTTATGTATGAATTATTTTAAATGGTAAGAGTGCTCCTAGGGAAGACATAATATAAAGTGGACAGTGCAGTGATAAATGTAAGATACAATCTAAGGCACATGGATATTTTTAGAGGGAAACATGGTTCCTTGAGAGGTGATGTTTCATGTGAGATGCACAATTATTTCCTCATAATGTACAGTGAATTTCTTGGAGGAAACTGTCTCTCTTTGAGCATCATGTCATAAAGCTTGGCTTATGACTTTTGTCACACCATTAACAAGGAACTCGGGTTTCAGAAAAGGATAATTGCATTGATCAATCAATATTTCTCAGAGCTGTGTTGGATATAAACCTAAATTATATAGCACTTAAAACATATTGCTTTTATGCGATCCAGGTATTCTCTTGAAACACAATACTCACTTGCCTTTACTACTGTTTACCAGTGCATCACTTAAATGAGAAAGTGAGGTTTTATGTTCATGTGTTGTAAATGTTATGTTTTTTATCATTCATTTTGTCTTATCAGTCTCTCTAACAACCCTTTGAATATATATATTTTTTTGTAAATGTACGTTGGCTTATTCATGCATCTTTATTTTTCATTTGTTCACTTTGTAGTGGTACAACATTGCTCTCTCTTGTCTTTCTGACTCGATGCCGTCCCACAATGTGTGAGGCAACTTACCAACTGTTGAATATGTAAATCAGCAAACCCATTCTGATCTGCTTTCAAGTGACATACCATAGAACAACGTAAAAGTAATTTAAACTTTAACTGGGATGACAAGTAAATTTTAAGGCTCTGATTTGTAAATAAGATTTGTAAGAATAAAGTAATGTGAAAATATAAAATATATCTATAATTTTTTGCTTACACATAATAAGTAGAACGACTTAGACGTGGATGGTCTTGGTAGTGTCATTAGTTGGGAACATTATTTCCCCAAATTCTAAGGGAGAGAAAAAGCCTGTAGTGATTTGATTACCTCTTTAAATGACTCATAAATTCCAGAGGAGCCTCTCCCATAATTATAACAGCAGGCAATACCATTGTCCCTTCAAGTTCAGTGGGGTTTGGCCCCTAGTTTTCTGTGAATTTAAAATTACACAAATAATTTATGAATTTCCAAGGATAGGGCATTTGACCAGCCCCTAGGCTAGGTCAGGTTATTTTACTGACAAGTTGCATTTTTGGTCTTAAGGTTTGGTAAATTTTACTGAGAAAATCACAGATTAATTTAGAATTATCAGTAACTACTTTGCACTTGTAACAAAAGTGTAATAAAACCATACCAGTGGTCTTATCTTCACCTTAAATGTGGTTAAAACCACAATTAAGTGATCCCATAGTTCCAACTTCATGCATAAACATACTTCACCGTGGTATAGTTACTTGTTAAAGGTATTGACTTTGCAAAGGCTCCCAAGTCTTTGTTTCTGATCTTTTTCCAATCCTACAATTTATGTGTTGTCCCATTTTGTTATTGTTTTCAGTATTGTGAATAGACGAGGTTCAGTAAGATAATGAATTTTATATACTTATAAAATTCAGTAGAATAGAAAATTATATCAGAAAGGAACAGTAACACAGAGAGTGACAGACAAGATTATAGGCTAGGCAAGCACATATTCCACATTACCATATGATTATTTCCATAAATTCACATCGACCATGATGTGTTTTGGATTGTCTGTGGACCTTGGGTGTAATGGTTGAGTAAATTTGTGTATGACATACCACATAGGTAATGATATTGTTAGTAGGATTAGTAATGTGTCACTGATATACAGTGAAGTAAAATACAGACAGACCAGAGACATTAGGTACAGTTGCAAGTTATTTTTAAGTTTTGAATGTCTGTTTCATTTTTTATTACTGTAAGTGACACTCATTAAAAATTAAGCCTATTGAAAATATTTAAATTTTTGCAATATTATTTGTGTGGTTTAGTATATGGAAATTGACTAAATTTTTTTTATTAACCGTACCTTCCAAGTACCAGTATTTTTGAGTGACTTAATTTTATAAGTTTGTGTTATTCATGGTAGTAAGGAATAAAACAGGCTTTCATAATTTTACATTACACACATGCGTTATGCAAGTGATGTACTACTTCTGCATTTTCTCTCTACTTCAATTGTGTTTGTCTGCAACTTTAAAATTTTTTATTTTTAAAACTGACTTTTGCTTACCAATGAAATTAGACTCAATACCTGTAGTTATTTGTGATTTTTTGTAACATTGAATTCTAAAGAGGTTTGTAGCATCAGAGGTTTATTTAAATTATTTGTTGATACTTTTTATAAACATAACAAAGTTAGTATAGCCCCAGTTTTGCCTTAATGTAATTAAGAGGCTTTGATCAACTACAGTTTATAGAGGAGCATCCTAATGATAGCCATAGCCAGTTTTGAAGTATTGGCACCTTGTAATAAAAAAAGATTAGAAAGTACACTCCCTTCTAATTAGTTGTCACTGCTAAGCAACTGAGTTTGACTGCCTCCAGCTGGAATATAGGCAGTCTGTTAGATTAGTAGTGATTTACGCTTTTTACTGAGGTGGTCAGCTCAAAATTAACATTTATCAGCTGCTAATAAAGTACTGCTGTTTAACTGCTGAACTATCAATAAACTTTCAGTTCGTATTGTAAGGACAGGAAAAGAAAGCAATAATTATGAGATTGATCTCAGTTTACTGCTGAACATTTAAATTGATTGAAGTTAATGTCTTGAAGTACCTTTTGATCATTGAAGACTTGAAAAATTTAGTTTTTTAACATAAAACATTTTTCAAGAGACAAACCCATCAGTCAAGTCTTAGTCATAATTGTCCCTAAACACACTGATTCTTAAGTCGAAAAGATGGACAGTGTTTGGGGTAAACTAATTGATAGTTGTAATAACTTTTAAGATGGAATAAACATGAGCTCCATGATTCTTTATATGTGCCTGTGCAATCTGTGGACCATTAGACAACAGTAACTACCAAGCCAGAATGAGGGGAAAAGAGATGGGCACTTAAAAATTTTAAAATATATCGTTGATGGGTTTGTTTGAGAAGTATATTTTAAAAATTTCATTTGTCCATAGCCTAGATTGGAATTAAAGTGGGAAGTTTAGCTGCAGACATATCCCAGATTTTGCTAAGCCTCAGTTGATTCCTTGTGCACTTGAAGACGGGTTAGGTCAGGATCACATACTCATGAGGTAATGAGAGCAGTTGAACACTCAAAGAGCAAAGCAGATGGTTTGTACTTTAAAAACCTTAGGTATTTACAGTGATCACTAGCCATTCACATATGGTGTAGAAGCTCACAATCTCAGAAGGCTGTTTCCCTTGAGAGCGAATGAAGAATATAAAACATGTCATTAAAACTTGACCCACAGTAACTAATGGTCTTAGTCAGTACAGACCCATCCCTTGCTTTTAAAGCCTAAAAGATGGATCAAGGCCAAGGCAAACTGACATCACATATATGCGTTTGTGATGGTTGCAGTCTTGATGTTAACCTCAAGTGTTAAGGAAGTTTAGAAATCCTTATCTTGTGCAGGGTCACCTGAGAATCCTGATAGTGGGTCAGTAATTGTTTAGGATGATGTCTTGGTCAGTGTAACCCCATGTTCTTCAAAATTTGTTTCCTTAGTTGATGAGTGGATAAAATAATCCATGGTTCTTGCTCCTCAAGTGTCTGGTTCTATTCAATGCTGAAATCAAACTTATAGTAGTTGCATGGTCCTGAGTGGCAGCAGTCTTGGCAACAGTGTGGGGTGATTAAAACTTGAGAGGCTGTAGCCAGACTGAAGCAAAGAACTCTGAACTGAAACACTGCCTCCAAACAAAGTAAAATACTCTTGATGCCTGATGAATTGGAACATGGGAAACTGTATCCTGTAGATATAATGATGCTGTGACATTCTGCTTCCTGACAGCCTTTCTCGCCAACTTGTCTCCATCCAGAAGGTCTGCTGCAGGAAATTGTTCAAAGGTCCAAGGTTAAAGACTGGTTGATATCCTTTTGCCTTCAGGACCAGAAAAAGCTGGCCAGAATCCGGGTGATTCATCTGTCATACACTCAATTACTGGTTTCCCTGACCATCAGCTGCACCTTGTTGTCAAGGGACCTGGACCCTTTGCTATTCAGCGTATTCCAAATTCCACCGGGTAAGACATCAGAGGGGCATGCCTCTAAAATGGGGAGTTGGTAACTTAACCATAATGTGCCATAACCCCAAGATATCTGGAGACAAAATCACTGGTGGAAGAGATAAGCATGAATGTCTGGGTTCCTCACTTGCCTCTTAATTCTCCACAACTGAGACTTAAAAGGAGCTGCCATCCTCATCTTGTTCCAAAGGGCAGCCGTTGTCTCTTGGAAGGGGTGTGTCCAGTAGGCATTTACTGTTATCTCCTAGGGAAGATCCTGAAAGTTCCAGCTTAGTAGCATAACAGGTGAAAGTCAAAGGGTGGCTGCTCTTGGCAGGTGTAGAGGAATGCTTGGAAGTTGAGGCTCCAAGGTCAGTTATGATTGCCTGACCATTTTTGTAGAAAGCTTCTCAGCATTACAGTCTGGGTAGCAGACTTGTTCTTCCAGGTTGTTTTGGAGAGACGGGAAAAGATCCTTGGCAAAAGCATCCCACTTTTTCATCACAATTGGTGGACAAGTACACGATCATCTTGGTGTATGTACAGTATTAAACCTCTCTGCAGCTCTCGCCACTTTGGTCACAACTCTAGAAGACATCTTTTCATGCTAACGGAGAACTGAGTTTTTCAAGGACTGAATATCTTACAGGAACTTAAGCTTTATATCTCTACAATAGATAGCTTAATGAGTGTTTGTTTCTGTCTAATTTAAATAAAAGACTAGAAAGACGAGATATCCATCCTGGCACCCTTATGTGGGTCAAAATGAGGTAAAAAAAGAAATAGAGGTGGCAGTGTTAAAATTCTGTATGATTATTTTTTGTCATACAGTAACAATTATCTCTTACATTGCCATGTTTATTCTAGGTTTGGTAATAAATTTGTGTGATGACACTCAACCTTCTATTGTTTTATTGCTTTATTTACTATAGGCCTCTAAAATTATCTTAAATTGTCATGTATTGCTTTCTACCATACACATGTATTTTTATCAGTTTTCCATATAGTTTGACATGTCTTTTTCTTTTCTATTTTGCAGTAGTAGTGCCACTTTATCTTTTACTACAGTGGAAGTCTATAAAAAATAAGAAAAACTTAATTTTAAGTTTTATTGTATTGATTACTGTAATAATGTATATGAGTAATATACTCTTTCATGTAGTATCATTGGAAATGATTGCTGTTCCCATTGCATTGATTTTGCAAAGTTTTCCCCTTTTAACTTATCTTTTTGTTTGGTTTTGAAAGAGATAGAATCTAACTAAAAGACAGTCCCCAGGAAGTAGCGGTAGTTTATATTTAACATTTTGTGTAGCATCAGCATTGGTCACAGAGGGATGAATTAAGAATACAAATACATGGTTATATATACTAAATTTTGTTGTCCCACCACTGTTTCTGTTGCATTTCTCAATTTGTATGGACTGATTCTTTACTAGGTGGATGTTTACCATCTGCCATCCATCTGAAGCTTCTATTGGATGGTATAGGAAGCATTAAGTTGGGTGGATTGTGGAGGTTCTTCATATAGCTGGCACCTCAGTAGGTTGGGAGTGGCTGGTGCCAGTGTTGGTGCACCTAAATTTCTTTACTTCTTTTGATGATAAATGGTAAAATTTCAGTGTTCATAGTTTGTTTATATTTCTGTAAGTATGTTATCTTTGAGAGGCAGTCTTTTTAAATAGGGTTTGGGGTCCAAGATTTCCGTAGCTTCTATCATGATCCCTGTTATAATGGTTATAATTGTGCCAGCCTGAAAGTAGGATAGATGCATAGCAAGATGGGCAGTAGTCATACCTATGTCATTTTGAGACATTTCTCAGCTGGGCAATTAAACTCAGTAGTGCTTACACATTGAAGCAATAGAGCATGAAATTAGTGACAAATGCAAGTAAGATTAGGTATTAAAAAAGCAGGAATGAAAATGACAATGAATGTGTATTGCATAATGCTGAAGAGAAACTTGGGAATGGTCTCGAGCTGAAGTGCAGTGTGAGGAGACATAATAGAATGGGTGGGGTAGTTACTGTTGTCCAATATTCTGTGTAGCTTTCCTGCTTCTGTCTTTCAGACTTCAGACTAGGCATGTTGGGAGAATTATGACTGTGGTTCGGTCTCTGCATAATTGATGGGTTTACTGTGAGGTTGGCGTAAAATAAAATGATAATGTACCAATTGTATAATAAGGAGGATGCTGGTTATTCAGTTTTTTTTTTTAACTACAAAATTGCTCAAGAAGTATAACTTGGAATAATAGGTAAACCAAAACGTTTAAAATAAATGTGAAATTTAAACAAAAGGGCAAAGCTGGAATGTCTCACTGGAGTTTTAACTCATTCTGAAATTGGCCATCCTGTATATTCTTGCTCAGTAATTGTAAAGGATTTTTTCTGTGGATGGCACTACTTAATAATAATGCTGTCCATTCTATAAGTCTAATGGACTTCATATGCAGTCAGTAGACTTACACCTAGCATGATTAATGTATGGCATTAATACTAGTGGATGAAATTTCAGTAAATGATCTTTAACATTTCTATGTCACCCACTTGTCTATCCTTGTCTTTGTTTGATTTTTCCTTATAACTATTTTGTGTTGTACAGTGGTTTGAAGAATGAAGCCTTGGGATATTTTGTTCAAGGTGGTAATGTGCTGCCAGCTTAGGCCAGTGCTTCAGGGGAAGAGTATTCAGATATAATAGCCTCTTCTTTGAAGAGCTGTGTGATTTCATAGGCATGGGGCTTAACTGTGGAGTGTTACATTAATGATTCGAATTTTAACATTGTACCATGTCAAACAAGGGGTAAATGCACAAGCTCTAGATCCATTTGATAGTTTCTTGAAATTGATATAAATTTCTGTGATTATGACACAGCTGTCATTTGTTATGCCTTAGAAAACCTGAGGATGTAGGGTGAAAGTAAAAATGAATAATAAAAAACTTAATGATATAGAAAACCTGAGGATGTAGGGTGAAAGTAAAAATGAATAATAAACAACTTAATGATATCCAGGATCTTTTGCAGAACAGGAGTGGAATGACAATACATTCATGGGCTTGGGACTTAAAATGTGTGTGGCTTATTATTATATTTTAATAAATAAGAAACCCCACTGACTCTCACCTTGAAACGTACTTTAGGGTGGCAAGCAGGGTTTGTGCATGAGGGAAAAGTATCGAGGCAAAACTTTTAAAGTTGATCAACTAGGTGGGAGACAAAAGAAAATGATGAAAAGCATAAGACAACTAGCTATGCAGCTGTGGCCTGAAAAGATGGTGCTTTGTACACTAGGTTTCACGATGTGTGTTGTGAAAAGTCTTGTAGTTCATAGATTTCTGTAAAAAGAACATTTTTAAAGGTATACTATTATGCATATTTTGTTTTCAGGTTATCAAGAGAATGACTGTGCAGAGTTTAAAGTTAAGATAATTATTCCTGTAACATTACCAAACTGTACCTGATCTGATGTAGTTTAAGACTGTTGCCATTGTAAATGGAACAGAAGTATGTGGGATCTCTCATCAAAGTAAGCTTTATGGAACCTTTTTCACCAAAGTAAGCTTTTGAAATTTTTCACTTACGTAGGTCTTGTATTTGAGTAGTACTATACTGTACTGTATACCTTTGAAGAAGGACAAAGATTTCATGCACACTTTCACCAAACTCATTACGGGAATGCATTTTTGATACATGAACTTGAATATTTATCATGCAGAGGTCTTCATTCGGTAAATTCAGTATTAATCATTACAAACACAGTAACATAACATTGTATCAGCACCCAAAAATTTACAACTTCAGTACCTATTACATTTAGTACATTTACTGTTAAAAGTTCAGCATTGTGGGAATACAAAGATAGTAAAAACTCAGTTTAATGATAAAGCATTTGCAAATCTCTGTCAAGTAGTTAGATGATAGAAATAGTTTGAAAGTGTTTTTAATACATTGTGTGGTACAGTAAGCATGACTAAAAATTGTAGTCCTGGTTCCATAAACCTCCCATTTAATATTAAAGTAAATATGAAAACTTACATGATGATATGGTAGGTATGAAAACTTGTTTCATCAAGAAGTACTGTTTCAACAAAATTATTGCTTTGCTGAAATGCAAGTTCAGCAGTTTTCCTCAGTAATCCATGGGCTAAATCCACTGATTTTTTAAACAGAAAGGTCAGTTTTGGTTAGGGATGTCAGGTTAGGCTGAGCCCAGAAATTCCAAAATTGGATTATTTTTCAAAGAAATGGAAGTTGTCTAAACAAACCAACATATTTGATGTAATTTTACTATGAGGAAAAAAATGAATTTTAGAATACCTGTAATCTGCTCGTGATTGTTACTGCAACAAAATACTGTACTTGATCAATAATGGCATTATCTGTGACGTCAAATTGTTAGTGAGGTAAGATTTGAGTCAGAAATAAAAATTTCCAATAAGATTGCTGTCAGCGATCTTAGCATTTTAGAAATTTATAATAATAGGAGTTGTAAACTTCCATAGCTTGCAACGATGATGTGCATACAGACTTGGGCTATCCCACATTGTCTCCTAGAGAGGGTATGTAAGGTGAGGCGGGATTCAGGCATAAGGGAAATGCCAACAACAGGCATAATTTACCAGTGGCAAGGAAAAATCCCAAAACAGTACCAGGACACTTGTTCTTCCAGTTGTGTGGTGAGGAAATCACATCCCTGAGGTTCTCAGAAATTGATATTTAGATAAGGGGACCTCTTGGTTTGACTGACTAGACTTTGCGGTACACCATTCAAACCCTGAAGGTAGCTATGATGTTTAAAGGTTATTTTGAAAACAAGCTAGAAAATTATGATTAAAGAATTAATGTATGCAGACAAAGAGATCATAACTTCCATTTTACAACAATTGCACATCCATGTGCCTATGGAAGGGGATGCTTAGGAGGAGAGGGGGAAAAATTCCAAAGGAATGGATGAAAAGATTACTTATTCCAGTGTGTAATGGGAAAAGGAAGAAGTTATTGTAGAATTAGGGTTGTTTAACAGTACGAAGTATTACGGGAAGATGCATTGTAGGGTTTTCTTGAGGACTGTGGTCATCACAACTGGCATAATATAGTGATGTAAAAGTAAAGAATGGGGCATCCGTTTGCAACCTGTGGGCCAGATGTAATAGACAAAACCTGCCCAATTATAGGCTAAGAAGCCGAGTCAGTTAGAATAGTCAAAATTCTGCCTGGGATTGGTGGGCAAGAAAGGTTGCTCTTGAACAGGACGAACGTATTTTTCACTTAGAGGGATCACCTTTTGTTGTTTGTCACTGCTCTCGACCTTAACAGAAGGTTGCACCACATGACTCTTACGAATGATCCGCTATTGTAGAACCTGAATGGATGCTTTGGCGCGGAAACGGAAATCTTTTTGTCATTACCCAAGAAAGGCCAATAATCAATCTCTCTCTCTCTCTCTCTCTCTCTCTCTCTCTCTCTCTCTCTCTCTCTCTCTCTCTCTTTCTCTCTCTCTCTCTCTCTCTCTCTCTCTCAGGCTGATAAAATTTTCTCTAAAGGGTGAAAGTAATATTCTCTCTTTTCCCCTCTCTCGGTGTATTGTTAAGATAAAGGATATAGATTTTAAATCGTGCTCTTTTCGTAGGGTAATAAAATTCTGACATTTTTCTTATAGTGATATTCTCTCTCTCTCTCTCTCTCTCTCTCTCTCTCTCTCTCTCTCTCATACACACAGTGGAAGACACTATCCCTCTCTAAACGCGTGGTAGCACGTTTAGCTCGTATTTGAATAGACAAGGTTTGTTTCCGGAACCGTGCGAGGAAGGATCCGAAGGAACGATGTGAGAGGGTTTCATAATGTTTCCAGTAACCTTCTGTTGACATAAGCGGGGAAGTAACTTCTTAATTGTTAGTCGTCTGTTGTGGGTTGGAAGGTGAGAAATAGTAGCCGTAAGTGATCAGTCAAGACCTAAAGAAGAGTACTACGTCAAAAAATGCGGAACCCATTTAACCCCTGTTTATGTCAAAATGTTATAGCATCCTTCCCTCACTTTTTTTTTTTTATTCCTTTTCTCTCTTGCTTACTTTCTTTTCTTCTTATTTTCTTTCTTTCTTTCTACACTCGTCGTGATGATCTTGACTGTGAATGTAATGTCCGCGCCGTGAGACCGGAAGTAGGAGACAAAAGTACACTGGGCTGACTTTCTTCTATCAGCTGCGGAGGAGGAGGAGGAAGGGAAGAACGCTTGACTTCAGACGCTTGTCATCACTTTTTTAAAGTACTGGACGACGCAGCTCAAATTCTTTATTTGCGACTCTTGTAAATGCGTGTTTTTTTTTTTTTTTAAATGGGAATCCTGTATTTTTCAGAATGAAGACTATTACATGTATCTTATAACGTTAGAGAGGAAGAGAGAACTTTCCCTAAAACAATTTGTCGGTCGTTTGTTTGATTCTTTGTTGTTTTAAGAATAAAAAGAGCAAACTTTTTCCATTTCGTGCGTTACGTTTAGTCCTTTATGATACGTACAGCGCTTGGTGTTTTTTTTTATTAGATATGGCAGTCAGATTATTATTATTATTATTATTATTATTATTATTATTATTCCCCGTAGGGAGTAGTGCCGTCTGTGCACCTCGTGCAGTGCACTGTAGGCATTACTTAAGGTTCTTTGCAGCAAACCTTCGGCCCCTAGCTGTAAGCCCTTTCCTTCCTTTTACTGCACTTCCTTTCATATTCTCTTTCTTCTAACTTACTTTCCACCCTCTCCTAACAATTAATACATAGTGCAACTGCGAGGTTTTCCTCCTGTTACACCTTTCAGACCTTTTACTGTCAGTTTCCATTTCAGCGCTGAATGACCTCATAGGTCCCAGTGCTTGGCCTTTGGCCTAAATTCTATAATCAACTCAACTCATTATTATTATTATTATTATTATTAATCTGTACACATGGCCAACATTGGCCACTGAACTTGTCATCCAAGCTTCCGCAAAACGGAATGCTTATGTTTAGAGAGAGAGAAAAAAAAAGACGCCAATAGACGCAGTGTATGAGTAGATAGCATAAACAAGATGAAAATAATCAATGAATAAATTAGTGGATCTCCGTAGGGGGTTGGTGCCATCAGTGCATCTCACGCGGTGCACTGCAGGCATTAGTTAGGTTCTTTGAAGCTTCCCTTCGGCCCCTAGCTACAACCCTTTTCATTCCTTTTACTGTACCTCTGTTCGTATTCCCGTTCTTCCGTCTGACTTTCCACCCTCTTCTGTTGTTTCATAGTACAACTGCGATGTTTTCCTCCTGTTACACCTTTCAAACCTTTCGACTATCAATTTCCCTTGGGCCAAAGTTCTGTATTACACTAGTAAAAGTAATCAGCAGCAATAACATTTGACGACGTTAATTAATGATTCTTCTGGTGAGAGGTCTGTACTCAACTTTCGGATGAGTGCCTGCATTCAAAGGCATTACAGTATTTAATTTGATAAATGTGTGGATGGTCCTGAAAAATTAACGATTTCTTCACGTACACCTATAAGATTATTCCTTTTGTGGAGCCTTTTATTACGAACGCCAGTTTATTCTAGGACATTTTATTTTATTCCTTAACCGTCCACGGCTAAATTTTAGGCTGCTGTAATGATGATTATAGACCCTGAAAAAAATACTAATAAAATAGTGTTTTACGTTGTTCACATGAAGAAAATATCGTAATAATGTCTTCCAATGGCTGGCATAGCTTTGGACAAGCAGGCCGGGTTAAAAAAAACTATATATATTTTCTTTAGTTTGTTTATAGTTCCTCGTGCGTTGTATATGCTTTCATGTTTGTGTTGTTCAGAGTAACGTTCATCCTTTTCGATAAGGAGTCAGCTAGGTAAAAGGCGCCAAGAAATATGCTGAATAGACAAAAGTAACTGAACCGTTCACTTAAAGGAGAAAGTTTAAAGAGACTCCCAGCGAGATGTGTGAAATGAAAACATTCATACCAGCGCTGTTGTGCCCCTGACTTCCGTATTGGTAAATGGAAAAGATCAAATGCAAGATGAATTAAATTTTAAGTAAAGGGATCTGCAATATATGGTAATTGATCCATCTTTGTAAGCATTATGTATGAACACGACCTTTCAACAAATGGGATATGCAATGTATGGTAATTGCTCTATCTCTTTAGCATTGTATTTTGGCAAAAGAAAAACACCAGCTAGATACTGGATCAATGCAGCCTTTGCCCCCATGCAACTGCATTTTGATGGCAAATAGATGGGCTTATGTTGGCGACTTCTAAGCATTATAAGAACTTTGTGTCAATGAAGTTACATCAGTTGCACGCTAGAAGCCATACATATGTGGCATAACGCGAGCACCAGTAGGTTTCTCGGGTTGCTTACCAAAGGCAACACGATTTAAGTCAGTGTGTTCATGTTTTTAAATTTCCCCAGCGTCGTTAATACGTGAAGGAAGGAACAACCTGTAGATCGCAAAACGGCGTAATTAGTGCTGAAACAGATTAAATTTCTATTACGAAATTGGTGTAAGATACTAGGCCCCTGAAACACACGCACACACACTCACATATATATACATATACAGTATATATCTGTATACAATTTATATATATATATATATATATATATATATATATACATATATATATATATATATTATAGTATATATATATATATATATATATATATATATATATATATAATTTATACATATATATACAGTATATCTATACATTATATATGTAAATATATACATATACATATATATATATACATACTGTATACCGCAAAAAACACAAATACACTATTTATAATATTATTACTTTCACAGAGGGCCTCAATAATACGGAAGGTTCAAAAGGCTAGATTATTTATTTCCAAGCTTTCAGAGGCTCCTCTGCCTCCATCTTCAAGGGACCTTGGAAATACAGAACCTCCTCTTTTGAACCTTCCATATCATTGAGGCCCTCTGTGGAAGTAATACATTCATACATATATATTATATGTATGTATGTATGTATGTATGTATGTCATTTTAATTTTGTAGGTTGATAACGAGTGAGAGTACTGCTTGAGACATGTCCCAATAAAGTTGTGTAAAATGCTGTTCGGGGTTTTGGCCTTGGTGTCCTTACTGATATGCAGATGGCGCCTCCCTGCTGGTGTATCCATTGCTATAATACACACACACACACACACACACACACACACACACACACACACACACACACACACACATATATATATATATATATATATATATATATATATATATATAATCATGAAGCTGCTAATGTTGTTTAATATCCAATTCACGCTACTTCGGGAATATCCCCGATGGGGAATTATCACCGAAGGGGAATTTTTCTAAGTGATAAATGGATCAGTACCGCCGGGTCCCGATCCCTCAACACGATACTTTCCAACAACTCCAGTCGACGGCCAAACCACTGAGCCACCTCTCTTAAAATTCCCCTTCGGTGTTAATTCCCCATCGGGGAATTATCCAATGTAACGTGAATGGATATTAAACAACATTTGTAGCTTCATGATTGTATATAAATCACGGTGTGATAAAAATTCATATATATATATATATATGTATATATATTATTTATATATATATATATATATATATATATATATATATATATATATATATAAATAACATACGTATACATGTATATATGTATATATATAAAGCAGTTTCCCCAATGGGGGGAGATGGGTCGGGGTCTCAAGAAACAACACAAGGCAGAAATCTTTGCCACGCTCTTAATTTCATCGCTGAATCGGGAATGAACGCCAGTGCAGAAAAGTTCCTCAACATTAGTAAATTAGTAACTTGATACCCTTTACGAAGACGCCTCAGCACAGCGCCAATTCATCTATAATATATTGCGTTCACGCTCAAGCTTCCTGGATATTAAAGTTAGGGTGACTCGGCGTACACAACTTTCTTTTTTTTTTTTTTTTTTTTGTATGCATCGTCTGACACAAAAATATTACATCACTGCGAAACAGGTGTAAAGCAGACATGATACCAACGTGACGTCACAGTAGTAGAGGCTCCCAACAGGGAAAGCCTATATTTTTTCTCCTTTGGAAAATAATTCAAAACCATATACTCTGGAGGTATCCCAGAAGTACGAATAACAAAATGAAGATCGTCCATGCTCTTTTATAGACAGACAATTGATAATGTCAATAAAACGCAAGAGTAATCTTTAGTTACACATAGTAGAATTTCATTTTTGTTAGAAACACGTCTATAATGGCAATAATAGACTCATTTTGCATCAAGATTTAATAACTACATAGTAGACTTTTATAGACTTGAAGCAGATTCTAAGAAGGAACACAGAAGATGTGAATAAAATCATGTAGAAAATTCATCACAACTAAGCGTGTGGCAAATCGCTGGATTGATAACTAAAGGGATTTTGAGAGTGGGGAGAGAGAGAGGAAAAACTGTACGAGATTAAGAAGCCACAGGAGTTATTGAGGATTCTTTCTGAGTACACTCCTCTGACAGCAATTCGAAAGTGAGCAACAGAGATGAAATTCACCCGACATATTCAGTGCTTGAAAGTCTTGAATGCAAGCTGCTGGGCTGGTCTGTCACCGACCCGCAAAAGTGACGTCACGGACTCCTTAATAAGTAATTTTGCATAAATCCATCTTTTGTGTAAATACTGAATGCTGAGAATCGTGGAGCGAAAGATAATTTTACGAATGAGAAGGTTACTGTGACAGGTGGTGTGATGCGAATGGAACATAGACCGAGATCTCGAAGACGTAGATAGCTGGCATATAGGTAAATGGATGGATCAATGTTTTGAGATGGTTTGGTCACGTGGAAAGAATGGAGCATTATGGGTTAGTCAAAAGAGTGCATAATTCGAAAGTGTTTGAAGGAGGAAGACACCGGAAATGCTGGATAGATGATGTGAAAGAGATATTGGAAAGGAAGGGTCTTTGCATCCTGCTTGACAGATAGAGGTGAGTGGTGCATTGCTGGTAGGTGGGTTTGATTCCCTGATGAGATGCCGGCTATGTTGGTATGTAAAAGGCTAATAAATGGGACTTTTCTACCCAGGGGATTCATCCACGATTCAGGAGTCAAAGCATGAATGTAGCTGTGACTTATGAGTTGATTTTATTTCTGGAACCATCCTCCATCAGGGGAAGCAGTTTATATATATATTATGTATACATATGTATGTATGTATATATATATATATATATATTTATATATATATATATATATATATATATATATATATATATATATATATATATATATTACATGCATGTTTGTAGGTATGTATATATATGTGTGTTTGTCTATCTTTATGTGTGCGTAAAAGCACAGACTTTCCATTCAGCTCCATAAATCTCAGAGGTTAAAAACAATAGCCGTCTAGTCCAGAACGCAAGTTACAAAATCATAACTCTCGAGTATTATTAAGGGGCGACGTCTTACACAGTGGTTAATCGCTCGAGTTTCATGCTGCAACAATTAGTCAGATGCGAGATGTCGCTTCGAGACGTTTCTGGCACCTGCTTCCAACCCCTTCTCTCTTCCCCTCTTTCTTTCTGATTAATGATCTACGTAGATCATTTCTCCCCCTTTTTATTTGTGCCTTTTGAAGAAT
>NC_089795.1:82152662-82155162 GCF_040412425.1 Macrobrachium rosenbergii
GTAGGGCAGCTCATGTTATCTCGGCTTGATTATCCTGACAATGACGTACTCGTACCCAGGTGCCCTTGCACGTAACGTTTGGAAAAGCCTACCCGGGTTGTCAGCCTGTTGCACGGGCACATTGCGACTAGTAGTAGGTCTTTGCGCACGCCCTTAGGCTCTCGTTCGCTCTCACGGAAGGAGTATTTTCGGGAATTTTGCCGAAGAAAACGTCGTTGTTCCTGAAAGGTATTGTTTTTGTTTATGCCAGGATGCGGTAGCGCTTGTATCGTTGACTCGACACCGGAAAGGTCACCTTTAGGCTTATACTGTACAGTATGTTGTAATATTTAGTAGTTGCACGAGTACTTTTTATCAACTGCTTCGATCGAGAGTAGTTTCAAATGTGTTTGAGATTTGATGCACAAAAAACTGTAATTATGATCTGGTAACCAAAATTGGATGGAATATCTTAGGCCTATTGTGAATGAAACTCGTTCCCCACGCATGTTGATGTGTAGCCTCACGGTCTAAACTTATCACATTCACACTTCATGAGAAATCCTAGACCATGGCGTTCTCATACTTGAAACTATAAGTTGGTTCATTATATAAACAAACAACCAATCGGAAGACATTCGTTTCGTAAGAAATGAAGGGACACAAATTCCTTCGTCTTTCCCCTTTAAATCAGAGTACTCTTTCCTCAGAGGATTTGTTTGTTTCCGCTGCGGTTTTGACCAATGAAATAAACTGTTAGGTGTTCTTATTACAGCAAATCAAAATTTGGAACTGTTCTGCATTTTAGCATTGAATATGTGTAGCTCTCTCTCTCTCTCTCTCTCTCTCTCTCTCTCTCTCTCTCTCATAGGTGTTGTCGCATATATTCGTAAGTAGACTGTGCTGGACTCATACGCGATTCTAACACTTGAATTCGTAAGCCAGTGCATTCTCTTGAATAAGCAGGAAGAGGAATGCACAGATGCGGGAAGAGACTAGCGCTTGGCAACACTGCATACATAGGCAACCGGTTAGAAGTCTTTCACATCCTAGAGCACCTGTATGTTAAATTTTAAGGTGGTGTATATTGGGTGCAATTTGTATTGGATTTTTTTTTATTATATTTTATTCCTTCAGTCATGAAATCAAATTTTATTCACTCGCTTTTACTGTTGATCTTTGGGTCTCACTGGGACTCATTGCTTGTCCCATCAGACGCCTATAGTCTGTTAAAAGGTTTGGATTCTCTTTTATGTAATTAGTAATTTTATCTTTACAACCGAAAATGTATTTTTGAATTACTGTGTCTCTTCTGTGTTCACATTTTACTTGGGGGAACTTTGAGTAGTAATCATGAACGTGAGATCATTCTTAGCGTTTCTTAATGGAAATATATTTGTTTAGATGTTTGTGACAGACAACACAGGATTTATTTCCGATTTTGCCGTAGAGAGTGTGCCATTTGTATTACAGCATCTTGTACGGATTAGCAGTTTGTTCTTGGTAAGTGATGTTTGGTGTGAACTGCCGCCTTGAGGGAGATCAGTTTGAGGAATTTTGTCTCTCGTTTTCGATATTTAATTGAGTACAATTAAGAGTTAATTCATAATTGACTGGTTAATTCTACTAGTCAGTTACTAGTATTTTTCAGCCGAATAACAACTTTTATGAACGTGCTTGGTGACTGAATTGAAGTTTATCTCACATTCACAAATAGAAAACGGTGATTTCAACCCCGTGCTTTAAACACTATTACTGCTACTGCTACTGTTGATACTACTACTACCACTACCAGTAATAATGATAATGATATTAGTCACTCCTGCTCATGAACGGTTCTTTTTATGGATTGTGAAAAGAGTGAATTAGTTGAGATTAGCCGAACGTCCCTTTCTTTTATTGTAGATTATCCTTAAGCTATATTAAAGGACGATCTTCTAAATTGCTGCTAGTAGTGTATTCATTTACAGTTGTTCTAGATCAGGGCTCGGACCCCGATCTGACTTTCTCGGAAATTGTAATGTGCGTAGACTCAAGAGGCTTGACTCGGATGTCGCATTTACCAAAGACTTTTTTTTTTTATTTTGCTGACATAACGGTGTGGAGAGTTAGATATGGAAATTGATAAAGGTTATAAGAAGAAAATGGACGATAAAGGACCACTGTTGAAGAAACTGAGATGAAAGAACTATTGATATTATTTTAACCGTCTAGCATGTAGTCTGTTTGATGAGTTTTTTTTTTTATAAGGCTTCAATTTAGAGACTGTTCAACTGCGGACTGACTCAGGGTATGGTACTAAAGATTAACTAGAGGTAGATGTCATGGAGCATGCCATCATTCATGCATTATTATGGCACCGTTATGCCAGTTTAAGATTTATTAATGGGCGACCTCTTGAAGCTCTTAAATTATCGTCTTTGTTGCCATTTGCTTTTAACGTCTGTCATGGAACAAGTTTTTTCTAGACAGAAAGACACCAAATTTAGTGTTCTCATAATTCGTTGCTTGATTCTCATAG
>NC_089795.1:82160162-82177662 GCF_040412425.1 Macrobrachium rosenbergii
ATCTATCGATATCTTTTTATTATTTATTGATGTACGTTTTTTGTTTTGTAAGTACCGTATAATACAAAATACGTTGGTGCTTTTCATTATAAGAATCGATAACTGAACACCTTTTATTCTGTTGATGATTTATTTTTTTCATTTGTAATACAAAAAAAATTAACCTGCTTTTTATTGTAAGAACTGATAACTGAGCTTCATTTCATGTTACTTCCTCATCAATTTTGCTTTCGAATTTAAGTAGCGAGTCAGCTTCTCTCTCTCTCTCTCTCTCTCTCTCTCTCTCTCTCTCTCTCTCTCTCTCTCTCTCTCTCTCTCTCTCTCTCTCTCGTTGTTTGCGTCCATCTTTATAATGCATAGCCAAATCGGACATTGCTTTGTGGTATTTGTGAATTGCCTGAATTTTTCATTGAAAGGCAAAGCGGTTTCATGTGCGTGTGAGTCACGACATTTAACTCTGGAAGGTGTACCATGCAGTTTTCATGGGGCCGTAATGCAGGAATTTCCCCGTTATACCTTTTTTTTTCTTCTTTCATACTAGACTTCACATGTGGTTATTGGCGGAAATGTTAGCGCTTTGTCGTAGCTTTGCAGTTCGATGACACCCTTCTTGCCTTTTTATTTTCAGAAATTTTCAAAAATTAAAAAAAAAATGTTATATGTTTTGTTGCACTCTGTATGTCGTTTTCTTTTTATTGTCTTTCAGTCATTTTTTTTACTTTTTTATATGTTTTTTTTTACACTATATGTCACGCGTATTTTTGCACGTGTTATGTGGGCTACATCTGCACTTCAACACAGTTTTCTGCAAAGCATTTACAGCACATGTAAAGAATGCACACTGCACGTAACGATCGTATTACTAGTGCATCAGAACATCATGAAAGAATTTTGTTTTTTAAATATTTAGATTCATAACCCTTTCTCTTTCTCTCTCTAATAGTAACAGAAGGATTTAGTATCACTTCAACAGAGAGAGAGAGAGAGAGAGAGAGAGAGAGGGAAGAAGGGAAGAAACATAAAACAACGTACTGTGATAATGAAGAGTTAATTTTTTATGAAAAAAAAAATTTCTCTCTCTCTCTCTCTCTCTCTCTCTCTCTCTCTCTCTCTCTCTCTCTCTCTCATGTGTATAATATATTCATCGCAATGTAAATCCCATAGGCTGAGTAAATGACATAGGCCTTGTTTGTACAAGGGCAGATGGTACGGGTTAAATTATGCCCGTATCCAGCCCGGGAAGAGAATATGAAGGAGGAAGAGCAGTTCATGTTTATCCTAAATACTATTCATGTCAGTTGATATCAGTAATATTGTCATTTTTATTTTCATCCTGAAACTATTGCATTTTTCATATATGATCATTTCATTCATGTTCATCTGGGTAAGTCTTCGAAGGACATCCCGTTTGTTTATCTTAAATTTATCTATCAGTCCTTCGCCCTTTTATACAGTTTCTTTTGTCCATTTTGTATTCTTTGCTGTCTTTTGTACCTACCCTCTTTGAGCCCTTGAAACTGGATTCTCTAACACTCGAATGATTTTGAAACTGGTTTCACGCTTTGCAACAGCGCTCTCTCTCTGTACATCTTACATCTCAGAAAATTGGCTTTTGTGAAGTGGAAATCTGTCAGCCATTATCATACAGGTTGTGTCTGGACACACAAGGACAGACACACACACAATATGTATATGTAATGATATATATATATTATATATATATATATAATATAATATATAATATATGTTTATAATATAATATAAATATATATATACATAATTTACAACATATATATATATATATATATATATATATATATATATATATTTATATATATACTCTTTTTGCACCAACACTCCCCAAAAGGAGAAAGATGTAATATATATATTATACATAGTATATATATATATATATATATATATATATATATATATATATATATATATATATATATGAATGTGTGTGTGCAATATAAGCTTCTAATATATAGAAGAATCGCATAATTAGTTTAAAATATTCTTCCTTGCGGCCAGTTCTCTCAGTCCATTCACAAATAAATGTCCCAACCTAACCAAAATAAAGGCGACAGTCGATACCTGTATGGGGGACATTTCTTTTCTTAAGGTGTTAATCGGTAGCTTAATTTCAGCGTTTTTTCTTAGCACGGTTATCCTACTACATTTCTGTGGAAAATTTAATTCCTTTCTTTAGTTTAGTTACATTCATAACTTCGCATCTTGATACCATTTATATAATGCCTTACTAGTCAGCCATTTCACATGAAAGCAATTTTATTCATCAGTACCTTTTGTTAGGCAATTCATGAGGCTCATAACATAGCTCATCTAATTACGCTTCAGTTCCATCTTGTAACAACGTAATATATATATTAATTAACCCTGATAATCTACTTCCTGGAAAATTTTCTTATCGTGAAACGGCGTTTTGTTTCCTCTTAGATTGAAGGTTATTCGAGAGGAACGGATTTTTTTTATTAATATGAAAATAGCTGTCTTTAATTTTCTCAGTTTGTGTTGACCATTGCTGCCTTTCTTCAGAACGCTCCCATGGCTTTCATTTTCAAGTGGGGAAATCTGCTTCAGTTATGGGAGCTTAAGGAAACTAAGAAAAAGAATTGCTTCCAAACCAAGAGTGAATCATAAAAAAAAAATTATTGCTTCCCAGCTGAGAGTGAATCATGAAGAATAATGTGAATATTGATTCATCAGGACTTTGGGTTTGTAGAAGAACGTTTTAGGCCACTTTTTTCTTACGTTTCCTTTACATCTCTGGCTATCATCAATAAAGAAAATTTCCGAAATACCTCACCGAATTACAAGCCGAGCGATCCGTAACTACCAGGCTCTCAGGCTGCTGATGCCTGTAAGTTCTTAACTCAAGATCGCTTCCTTGTTCTAAGACTTGAGTTGTGATATCGTCAATAATTGATTCTTAAACTTTTCCCTATCTACAGTAAGCAGCATTTCGCTATCGATTCCAAGCTGGCCGGTGGAAGACGGTTCCCTTCCGTCGTCTGTAGGAATTCCACGAGGCGGTCAGTTGAAATGCGACAACAGGTGGGTCTTAAAAAGTGCAAGTGAACGAATCGCAGTGGGAAAACTTTCCTGCTCGGCGAACGCCGGCAGAGGTTGCGAGTTGCCAGTTGTTATTATCGCGATGATTTCGCGCTCCCGCCGACCGCGGTTTTGAGCCACTGGTTCAGTGGGAAAACTGGATATGCGGGAAGACCAATGAATACTACCACCTATGAGACAAAACAGTTCCCTTCCCTTTAATGGTCACTATTCGCAGTTTTGTTTTCAGGTGTTATAATTCTCATCGTCGTTGAAATTACATTCTCTCTCTCTCTCTCTCTCTCTCTCCCTCTCTCTCTCTCTCTCTCTCTCTCTCTCTCTCTCTCTCTCTATACTCTCTCTATATATATATATATATATATATATATATATATATATATATTTTATACAGTATATATATATATATACAGTATATATATACACAAAATAAAACTATAATTATCACCTTTATCTGCTACAACATCCATCTACCCTTACCATTGCAGGTCTTCCTCTCGTCCTTCCTTCCAAGAAGTTTAGTCTTTTCACAAACCTCTGATCTTTTATTCTCTCCACTTGACCGAACCATCACGATTTACTGGTGATTATCAAAATGAGAAGTAACCCGAGATAACTTGAGATATATATATATATACACATGCCATATTCATGATTGAACTGCCAAATCGCTGATGCGCTCAGAGTGCAGAAAACTCTTTCCACTTGATCAAACCATCTTCGAATTAGTGGGCTATCATCTCACCCTTATTTACAAATTCTCACCCTTCCAATTCTTAAGTTGCATATATTATGAACTATATTGATATCATCATCTGCAACTTTATGTTTGCATTCAACATTCACATTTCAGTTCCATAAAGGAGGGTTGGCTCAACACCCCCTTCTTCCCACTTTGGTTTCCATAAACACTTGAAATCTCTTCCCAAGCATTTTGCACATACACTTTTATTTTAAATAAAATATATATATATATATAAATAAATAAAAAAAAAAAAAAATAATATATATATATATATATATATATATATATATATATATATATATATATATATATATATATATTTTACATTACACACATACATACATAATGTGTTTGCGTGTATGTATGGATAGATAAATGTGTGTGTACAGAGTGCTCACACATGTATAGTTAGTGAAGGCAATATTATAAGAATTTACATCCTTTTTTAGTACCGTAAGTAACTATTAATTTTCAGGACTGCTTTAACAGAACGTATTAAGCGACATGCAGAGAACTGCATTTATAAAAAAAGGCTGCGCAGATGTTAGACCAAATGAATATTTAATGTAAACTTACAGTGAGTTTAAAACACTTCACCTGTTCCCACCAGTGAAAGTATAACGCCATTAGTTACTTATTTCTTACAGGAATTTGCACTCTTATTTTCTGTGTTTATCTGTCTGTATGTCTCAGTATTTACATATATATACAATATATATATATACGTACATACAGTCATGCATATATATATGTATATATATATGATTTATATGCTAATATGTGTATATGTACAGTATTTCTATATATATATATATACATATATATATATATATATATATATATGTATATATATATATATATATAATATAATATATATATGCATATATATATATATGTATATGTATTTCTATAAATAAAATAAATTATATATAAAATTTTATATATATACTGTATATATGTATGTGTCTATATATGTATGTATGTATGTATGTTACCGAAATACATTGGTATGAATAACGCTGGTTTAATTCACTAGTTGTAATCTTGACCTCGTATTCAAAGATATAATCATAATCACATTTTAAAGGGAAAATACGATAAGCATCACATGTTAAAAAAAAAACAAAATTAAGTTTTGGCCTTAACTCCTTGAGGGGACCGACCGAAGAATGCCCTAATCGATATCATCATATACTTGTGGTGACGCATTGAATAAACAGCTACCAGCTCTCTGGCGGTGATGTAATGCGCTCGAGTCAATGCCAGGCGGCGTCTCTGGTGTTACAGCACTCCCGACGACAGTCCCTTTCGTGGGATTTATTTGATTTCGCTTTATTATTTATTTATTTATTTTTTTATTTATTTTTTTTGTCCTTGGGAGGGGTGGAGGTTTGGGGCTTGGGACTATTACGGATGTTTTACTTTATTTGCGTTTCGGAGGAAAATTGCCAGTATTTTTTAAAAATAGTTTTTAACAAAAATAGTAACTATTATTATTATTATTATTATTATTATTATTATTATTATTATTATTATTATAACTGATCTCTTCTTTTTGCGTTACTTCTTTGGAAGCTTGAATTTCAAGTCAGTGGGCCCCTGTGGGTTTGTTCCATATGCATGGAGTTCACATTATTATTATTATTATTATTAAAACTGATCTCTTGTTTCTGTATTCTTATTACCTTCTGTTACTTCTTGCGAGTGAACATCATATTCTTTGGAAGCTGAAAGATATTGTGTGTGTGTGTTGCTTATTATTATTATTATTATTGGTAAGAAATCCACAGTGGTGTAAATGTAAATATATATTAGAAATATATATATTTACATTTACACCACTGGATTTCTTCATTTTTGAGACTCATGCTATTATTATTATTATTATTATTATTATTATTATTATTATTATTATTATTATTGAGACATTTCTCCATTCGTAAGCTAATCATTCCGTTTAAGGTGAGTGACCCTTTTATCACTTGTCTTGTCTCTTTAAGTCAGGCGTGCGTGTTCGGATCAAGATTTTGTATGCTTAATTGCAAACGTTTATGTTTTTTTACGTAAATATTGCGGTGTATTTTCCAGTTATTTTCTCATTTTTAAAAAAAACATTTATGGTTCTTTCTGAGAAATGTATGCACTTTTATTTCCGTGTTTATAAATTCTTTGTTCTTAGGTTTTTGGTCCAGGGCTTTTTCGTAATATGTTAATAACAATAATAATAATAATAATAATAATAATAATTATTATTGTTATTATGTGTACTATTATTATTATTATTATTATTATTAGTCTAAACTCCAATTCTTTAATCATCTCTTCTCTCTATCTCTCTCTCTCTCTCTCTCTCTCTCTCTCTCTCTCTCTCTCTCTCTCCCTGTTTCTCACGTGGTGATGGTTGGTGGTGCGGCTTTAAAGTTGCTGCCGCCACGAGACACTCTCTCTCTCTCTCTCTCTCTCTCTCTCTCTCTCTCTCTCTCTCTCTAGCTAGAGCCAGCGCCTGGGCTCTTGTCCAGGGGCGTCGACCCCGCCCTACCACCCCGTCACCGCTGCTGCCGCTACGAAAGTCCCCCCCCCCCTTGACGTTATGGGTGGTTCGTCGAGGCATCGTCGTCGTCGTCATCATCGTCATTATTTCTGTCGTCGGCAGCGTCATCATCGTCAGTATCGTCATCAGCTTTATCCTCCTGTTCTTTTTGATGTTAAGCCGTGGAAGACCTTTGGTCTGGGATCTTTTTGTCTCGTCCGTGGCGTCAGCGTTGGCCTCTTCTTGAAGGAGTGAAACTCTCTCTCTCTCTTTCTCTTTCTCTCTCTCTCTCTTCTCTTCTTCTTCTCTTCTTCTTCTTCTTCTTCTTCTTCTTCTTCTTCTTCTTCTTCTTGATCGAGTCTTAAGGTATAAAAGGGTTTAAATGAGCAGTGAACCGGGCATTGTTTGATCAATACTTAGTAAAAAAGGATTCATTTACCTTTATATCACGATTGATTATAAACAGGAGAGCCTCCACGAGTTCATGCTTAACCCTAATTGAAACCGGTTATAATATATCCACGAGATAACTCTCTCACATACAGAAATAAATACGCGCGCGCGCGCGCATTTGTTGTAACCTTGGCAATGAAACTGTAGTGTCTTTATGCGGTAAAATTTTAAATCTCTCTCTCTCTCTCTCTCTCTCTCTCTCTCTCTCTCTCTCTCTCTCTCTCTCTCTCTCAGAGACTATTTCGATTGATATCCGATGTCCATATAAGTGAGCGTCTGGACGAGGTAATCCTCCACCCTTGGAGGTGTGTAACCAATCTCTCTCTCTACCTCGCTCTCTTTCTGTCTCTTTCTCTCTCATTCGTCTGAAAAGTAATAACTTTTTCTCCTCCGTTATTCTTCCTTTTTCAAGTCTCTCTCTCTCTCTCGTCTGAAAAAGTAAATTCTCTCTCTCTCTCTCTCTCTCTCTCTCTCTCTCTCTCTCTCTCTCTCTCTCTCTCTCTCTCGTCTGAAAAGTAATCGCTTTTTCTCCTCCGTCATTCTTCCTTCTTCAGTTATTATTTCATCTTCCGTGGGAGGCCTGTCATGTCTCTAATCGCTTATTCAACGTCATGCCATCTGCTTATGTTGTAATGTTTTCCTCTGCTGTTCTCTTAAAGAACTGTAAGTTGTTTTTTGTTGTTTTGCTTTCTGTAATTCATTAATCGAAGACTATTTAGAACTAAGAAAAAAGTGTTTTATTCATTGATATTGCTGTATTTGTAGTCTATCATTTATTACCGGTTTTTTGTAGATTTAGGGAGAGTTGAGAGATGTGATTTATTGATAAATTTGTACACACACACCACACACACACACACACACACATATATATATATATATATATATATATATATATATATATATATATATATATATATATATATATATATATATATATATATATATATATATATATATATACATGATTCATTTATTTACAGTGCTGTGTAGGCCTATCATTCACAGGCAAACTGCTGATTGGTTGTGTTAGGGAGAGTGGTTGTAATGCCATAACAGAATGTTGTATAGGTCTTCGTCACATGGAAACCAGTAAATCATTGAAAGTGGTCCTTAGGCTTACATGTGGTCGAGAGAAATCAGGAAAAATCGTCGAATTTTGAAAATCAGTTTCTGATTTCATTTCCTGACCGCAACACATGCCGGTGCCCACCTGTTTCGTCATTTTTAACCTAACCTTTCTGTAGGTATCCTAACGGCATCGTCCTCGTAGGGGGTTAGTGCCGTCAGTGCACCTCACTTGGTGCATTGTAGGCATTACTTAATGTTCTTTGCAGTGTCCCTTCTGCTCCTAGCTGCAGCACCTTTCATTCCTCTTACTGTACCTCTGTCCATATTCTCATTCTTTCCACCTTATAATAGTTGTTTCATAGTGCAACTGCGAGGTTTTCCTCCTGTTACTCCTTTCAAACCTTTTTGCTCACAATTTCCCTTTCAGGGCCGAATGACCTCATAGGTCCCAGGGCCTTGTCCTTTGGCCTAAATTTCATGTCCCAATTTCTTTCCATTCCTACGATATTGTTTTTCTGACTTTTTGACCCAAAATTTCTGACCTAACAGTGTGATACGGAGGGGTTCATCGAGTATCATTATTTGCTTTTCGTTTTTGTTATTGTGACAGATAAAAATAGAACTGGCTGTATTAAAGTCCAGATGTGAGAGGGACATGTCCTCAGTGCGTCGACCTCTCTCTTCTTCCCAATTCTTGACAGACCGACCCGGCTCAACCTACCAGGGTCCCCGTTGTCACTAGCAAGCGTTGCTGAGGCCCATTTCCCGTAGGGGGTTAGTGCCGTCAGTGCACCCCACAAGGTGCATTGTAGGCATTACTTATGGTTCTTTGCAGTGTCTCTTCGGCCCAAAGCTGCAACACCTTTCGTTCCTATTACTGTATCTTCATCGATATTCTCTTTTTTCGATCTTGCTGTCCACCCTCTCCAAACAGTTTTTTCATATTGCAACTGCGAGGTTACACCTGTCAAACCTTTCTACTCACAATTTCCCATTCAGCGCTGAATGACCGCATAGGCCCCAGCGCTTGGTATTCGGCTATAAATTTCAATATATTGTGAGGCCCATTTGCCCGATTCTCCCCCCTTGAAGTTACTAGAATCTATTTATCAAGACTTGCTATTTATAGGGTCACCTGGACCACCGGTGTTTTGACAGAAGGTTGATGTGGAAGGAGTCTTCCTAAGGTGATGTAGTTTTTTTTATTTTTTTTCACCACATCCACCTGTTTTACTTTTTACGCGGTCGGGGTACTTACAAGTGTTGTATATATACTTTTCGTACTTGTGAGTTGCTTCATGAAATAAAATCAACGGCAAGTGTAGGGACAGAGGCTTATTAGCAGCTTGTATTGAAACATTTTTTAAAAAAGGTATTGCTATGTAATTTAGAATTATATCGTTACTGATAACGATGTAATCATATAATTTTATATGATTACAGCTGCTATATAGGACCAGGGTATTTCTAATTTACGTATATTTTTCATCTAGATTTTGGTTAGTTATTCTCGTCACTCAGTGGTAATTAAAATAAAATTCAGGTGGTCCACTCTGTTTCAGTATTTACTAAAATCAGTATGCATGATGTACAAGAAACCCTTTACTTTTATTACCCAATAATTCCTCTCTTTGACGCCAATGTTCCCCTCTTTGAGTACACTTGTGGAAAGTAATATATATATATATATATATATATATATATATATATATATATATATATATATATATATATATATTTTTTTTTTATTTTTTTCGTTACACTTGCTGTGGGTTGTGTTCTTTCATCAATTTTTTCCACAAAATGGGTGACCTCAGAAAAAAAACAGCAGCATCTGTCATTGGAGTCATCTCCGGAAGGTTAAATTAAGAGACAGCATCTGTGCAAAATCATTTTACAGGTTTAAATGCCCTCTGGAAACGTGCGCATAAATACCAATAAGTCGTCTTTTCTCCTTTGCATATTCTGCACCTTCCACTCTTGGTGTGCATTTACACAGTCCCGATTTTTTAAATTTTTAGTGTACCCAATCTATAAAAACATTTTTTGTTACTTCTTTTCATTTATCACAAATATCCTAGCCTTACCAACTTTTATCAGTCTGATTTGTGCCATTCTGTATTCATGACAAAACCACCTTAACACGCACGATCCTTCATTTTAATTATATGATCCCTCATAACGTCTTCCTTTAAGCATACTTCACGGACAGTGCATTGAGGCCGCCTACGCTGTTATATTTTGACATTCTAACATCTGCACATCTTACTCAGAGAACACTTATTTGATTCAACAATTCCTTTACACGTTTAACATTTACCTCCTCTGATTTCGGAGGATATTAAGGTCCATCTACTTTCTTTTCACTCTCCTATGTTAGGCTCGACTATTCTGCTCCTATCACCTGTAATATTAACTCTCAAATGCCTTGTGACTCAGCTACTTCCATTCTTCCACCATCCATTGCAAAGACCTTCCCTTTGTTTCAATAACTTTATCTTTGTCGACATTTCCTTCTAGCTCTTATTCGTCAGAGAAATTTGAAACCCTTTCACCAGTCTTTGAAACTTCTTCCTATCACCACTCTTGTTTCTCATGCAGACGCCGGACTTTGATATTCCGCTCACTGCCATTTTTTTTCTTTTCTTTTCATTTTGTCTAAGAAGTTTACGTAAATTATCTGATCATTCTTATATATATACAAGTTTTAGATTTTCCGTAGCTATATGTAATTTTTTTTTCTTGATAAATGTAGGTAGATTACGCGAGCATTTTCTTGGCATTTTTTTATCTTTTCCTTTTCATCAACAGACATGTTGAAAGATTTATCAGATTCCTCCAGGCACTGTGACGAAACCCACTGTGGGTTGTTACTCTCGGGTGACTTCGACCCTAAACGATGTTAGTGGGTTGTCATATTTCCCTGGTATTGGTTACGACACATTTATGAAAGCAAATTTTGCATATAATGGTGCTTTGTATACCGATACCGTTCGGTGAATAACAGATATTAGCTAATGAGGGCGGGAGCTGACTCGCAATAAATTTAGCTTCAGAACATCAGTCAGTCCTGAATGGCCTATCTGGAGTTCATCAGAAGATGTAGTGGTCACGGCACGCGTGGGGGGATGAGGATACCAGTGGCGATTCGCCATTAGTTTCTTTTGAATCTTAGACATTATTGCTTGTGCAAACTTGAACATTATTTTTTTTTTATTTTGTATTATACTTACCAAGTCTTTCAGCAGTGGCGATTCGCCATTAGTTTCTTTTGAATCTTAGACATTATTGCTTGTGCAAACTTTAACATTATTTTTTTTTTTTTCTATTATACTTACCGAGTGTTTCAGCAGTGGCGATTCGCCATTAGTTTCTTTTGAATCTTAGACATTATTGCTTGTGCAGACTTTAACATTATTTTTTTTTATTTTGTATTATACTTACCAAGTGTTTCAGCAGTGGCGATTCGCCATTAGTTTCTTTTGAATCTTAGACATTATTGCTTGTGCAAACTTGAACATTATTTTTTTTTCATTTTGTATTATACTTACCGAGTTTTTCAGCAGTGGCGATTTCGCCATTAGTTTCTTTTGAATCTTAGACATTATTGCTTGTGCAGACTTTAACATTATTTTTTTTCTATTTTGTATTATACTTACCAAGTGTTTCAGCTGCTTTATGGTAGCTTCGGCCTGGAGTTTATGATATTTCGACAAAATAGGTAATATCCAGTTACAGTTAGTTAAACGAATGTTATTGTTGTCATAAGTTTTTTTTATTCGAAAATAATCGACATTATTGCGTGTCAGACTTTAACATTAATTTTTTAAAATTGTATTATACGTACCAAGTGTTTCAGCTGCTCTATGCTATCTTAGGTATTGTTTCTGTGATATTTGGACAAAAGTGATAATATCCAGCTATTTTTAGTAGAATGAATGGTGTTGTTGTCGTAAGTTTTTTTATTTGAACCGAAAATTCATGCTATTAATAAAAGATGGAAGAAAAATGCAAATTTGATGTGGCATTGACTGTCGTTTGCCGTAATGATTATTTCTGTAATTCTATGATATATCCACGTTAAGTATTCTTTGCCTAGCTTTTTCGTGTCGTTTTGTAGAACGTATTTATTTATTATTTTACTATGGGTATTCCGAACTCTAGAGTCAACCTGGGTGATCAATCCTTCTGACCAGTCATATCCGGAATGTGGAATTCTCCGCCATACTCTGTCCTCCAGTCAACTGGTTGAGGCAGGATCGCTATCAAGATCCTATTGACTCGTTAATTTATTTAATATCTTTTCTGTTACCTTTTCTGTGACATTTTTATATTTTCACTTTATACATTCGTATGTTACAATATGATCACATCATCGCGAGGGAATAGTCTCCTGCACTTTTCTGTCTTCTTAAAGGTACCCGCATGGGCATTATACTTTAGTATAACTGGAAAGGTTATTGCCGAATACTCGTTTTCTCTTGCTGATAATCCACGAGATGAGGAAAACCCAGTGCATGAATATCTTCCAAAAATTACGTCTATAACGCTATGGGGATGCTGTGTAACCTTCAGCTTCTATATGTAGGCTATATGGCTCTCCATAGCCAAGTAACATTGGAACTAAAACCCTGGGTAAATATGGAGAGCTATGCATGCTATCCCAGGGGTTGCTTTTGCGTCATAAGTAGACGACATCCTTGATTGCACGATACGTTCAGACTTGACTTGTGAGGAACAATATAGTTTTCGACGACGGTGTTATTGAAGCTAATGATCTGACTCAGCACTTTCAGCCCGATGATTTAATGTGTTGAATATTCTGGCAATGTCATTCACAAGTTGCCCTCGCAACACTCGACTTTTCCCTTCCCGATTCCATATCTAGTTTGCCTTGTGCCCAGACTAGATTCGGGCATTGAGTTGCACATTCCATGGTCTCTGCAGTATAGAAAAAAAGGGTCTCTTCGTTAGAGGAAATTGTCATGACATTAAAAAAAATGGCCTTTGCAATAAAAGAAATGGTCATTGTACGGAAAAATGCTCTGTGCATTAAAAAATTGCTCAGGGACTTCCCTTCAAAAGGTTGCCCTCTGCATGAAGAGAAATGATTCTTCCATAAAAAAAAAGATCGCAGTGGTAAAAGAATGATCTCTGAATTAAAAAATGACCCTTGCTTTAAAGTAAATGGTCGTTGCGATAAAAACTGTCTCTGTACTAAAAGAGTTGGTCTTTGTGTCTTAAGGTATCTCTGCATTAAAAAATGGCCTGCAGTAGAAATGGTCTCTCCATCAAAAGAAATGGTACCGTATCCGCACTGAAAAAAAGTTATTGGTTTTAAGAAAAAAAATGGTATCATAACTAACAGAAAAATGGTGTGAGCATTAGGAAAATCGTTTCTATTAAGGAAAATGTCAGTGCATTAGAGAATATATTTTTAATTGGAAAACTGTCATTGCATTAATATTGACATTTGCATTGAAAATTTTTTCCTTATATAATACAGTTAACAATTAAAAGAAAAATCGCCGTATTTGGTAGAAGTTTCTTGATTAAACGTGTTTTTCAATGTCGATCTTGTATGATGCAGGTGATATTTATATAACTCTCATTTCTGACATGCACGGGTCAAATTGTTACCCTCCTGAAAGTACGATACAAGTTTAGTACGATACAAGTTTCATCTGTATCTTAAACGTCGGTGCTTCATTCTGTTCCGTAAATTTATTTATGAAGGTATGTTTTGTATACCTTACTTTTATCCATCTAATTTAATTATTTATTAATATTCCCACAAGGTGTTTGCTTAGTCCCCCAAGCTTCTGCTTCCTCAGCCAAGGTGAAGTTCACTAAAATCGTTTGTTTCCCCTCTTAGGTATGTACTGTACAAGTGTTCTTCTGAAACCTACTCGCGCTTTTCGTTGTCAAGGACACCCGGCTCTTTAATTGTAGCGGTATCATTTATTTTAATAAGGGTTTTCATTTGTTATGTGGGCTGCGTTGTAATTTTGTTATGACTTTAATATTTTACGTGCACACACAAATATATATATATATATATATATATATATATATATATATATATATATATATATATATATATATATATATATATATATATATATGAGCTTATTTAGTGATGTACACAATAAACTTACAATTGACTGCAGGCCAGATGATTTAACTCTGCTTGTTCTTATTTTCGTATCTTTTCTCAGAAAATCATGGAGTGAGGAGTTAACATAATTACATGATCGACGCTATTTGGTATTTCCACATCATTAAACTTGATGCTTATCAAGAGTCGCTCTTCGTTTGTGGCAATCTGTTTGGTGTAGTTTTCCCCATTTTCTTTCGATGCACACAAAAGCACAAAAAACGATGCCTTATAAAGACTTGCTCCTATTTTTTGGAACGAGATTTGTATTTTTTTCATTTAATTTTAATCGTGCCTCTCAGTGATTTTTGTTCTGCTTACTGTAGTTCACGAAAGAAAGCATTCTAGCTTGATGTGCCATCTCTCTCTCTCTCTCTCTCTCTCTCTCTCTCTCTCTGTTGTGACGTAGTGGTAAACGCTCGCGGACCACAAACTAATGTACCCGTGTTCGATCCTGAAACTGCACGAAGAGAGACGAATGGGCACGTTCCCTAAATTCCAATATGCCTTTGTTGAATTATGCAAGGAATTAGGTGTTCAGTTTTTAGTCGACTGGTGTGAGTTGCAAGTTTGGTACGAGAGAGAGAGAGAGAGAGAGAGAGAGAGAGAGAGAGAGAGAGAGAGAATGCACTAGAGGTGAGTGTTGTATGGTTCCGTCAAATTGTATATCATCAAAACGGGGTGGCTTCGACGAGGTAATTGTCATCCTATAAAGGTGATAAGCTTGCCCAAAAATTATCGGACGTTAATGAAGCCATTGTGGTTATTAATACTTCTTCATTGGACGGGTCGGTATCGTTCTCGACTAGCATTCTGCTGGGCCTGCGTTCGATTCTCCGACCGGCCAATGAAGAATTAGAGGAATTTATTTCTGGTGATAGAAATTCATTTCTCGACATAATGTGGTTGGGATTCCACAGTAAGCTGTAGGTCCCGTTGCTAGGCAACCGATTGGTTCTTAGCCACGTAAAATAAATCTAATCCTTCGTGCCAGCCCTAGGAGAGCTGTTAATCAGCTTAGTGGTCTGGTTAAACTAATGTATACTTATTTACTTTGTGGTTATTAATAATACAAATAGTTACATGTGGTAAAATTGAAGAGTAGGTTCCTAAAGATATAATTGTAAAACTCCCTTTCCGTGTTTTACAATTATATCTTTTCCACCCTTTCTGCCGTTGAATTGAGTAGAACCTCCGATACTGCTGCGTGCTCATCAACATTTCTCTTTCTTTCGTTCTTTTTTTCACTGAATACTTGAAAGCTCTGTCCATTCATTTTATTGACCGACTGTCAACTCTGTCCATTTGTGGCTATCCTGAAAACATAATCCATCTATCGGCTGGATTCAGACATCGCCCAAAATCTTTTGTGGGTCGCACGTAAACTTTAAGTGGCCAAGGGAAGATGGGTAGTTGGAAATTCCAGAATCTCGTGAAAATTTAGTGTTTTATAATTAATATTGATGTTGAATGTGGCCGAATGACTACCTTTGCTGGTCCGCTGGTATGGTCGCTAGTGTCGTGACATGCCGCTCAGATGTCGCCAGTTCGCGCCTCCCCCAAGGCGATGAAAAAATTACTGGGCTCTGTATCATGATCAGTTACTGCTGCAGTGTGGGGTCTGCGGCGGAAGGTTGAAACCAACATTCTTTTGAAGCTTGAATTTCAAGTCAATGGCCTCTGTGTGCTTGTTCCATGTGAATAGGTTTCATCTACCGAAATAATAATAATTAGCATGAAAGCTTAACTTTATCGTGGAAACAGAAATATCGGTCAGTGAGAAGGTTGGTTTATTGTAACTTGGATGTCAAGCAACAAAAGAAGTGTATGGGTTCACATTACTCTTTATATAGCAGGATTATTGATAGTTTTGTCTTTGCTGATTGCTCCATAGGGGGTTAGTGCCACCGGTGCACCACGTGTGGTGCGCTGTATGCGTTGCTAAAGGGTGTTTGCAGCGTCCCTTCGGCCCCGTAGTCTCACCCACTTTTTAGCCTTTTACTAGCCTTTTACATTACCTCCATTCCCGCCTCTTTTCTTCAAAATCTTGCTGTCCAACCTTTCTAACTATTACATCTTAGTGCAACTGTGGCGTTTTTTACCAGATACATCTTTAGATCCTTAAAATTTTCTTCTTCGCTGTCCAATCATTTCAACTCCCTCTTTTCACTGTCTTAAGCGCTGTATGGCCGAAAGTGTCCCCAGTGCTTGGCTTGACAGCCTAAATTTCACAAAATCAGGTTAAATCCTTGATGACTGTTTTGTTTGGATGATATTATCAATATCATTATCAGTTTTAGTTTTCTGTAAAAGAAAACTATTGTGCCGGCTTTTTCTGTCCGTCCGTACTTTTTCTGTCCGCGCTTTTTTCTGTCCGTACTTTTTTTCTGTCCGCCCTCAGATCTTAAAATACCAGATTGCAGCCCTTTAACCTCAGTAGATTTTATTTAATTTAAGGTTAAAGTTAGCCATAATCGTGCATCTGGCAACGATATAAGACAGGCCACCACCGGGCCGTGGTTAAAGTTTCATTGGCCGCGGCTCATCAGTATTATACCTAGACCACCGGAAGATAGACCTATTTTCGCTGTACAGAAAACTCGATTGCGCCGAAGAAACTCAGGCGTATTTTGTACTTGTTTTTTATCAATATTAATATATATTAGTGTTCTTGCTGTGTCAAAAACTGACGACAGTATTTTAGTAATTTTGCAGTTGTATTGTACTTACAATATATCAGATATATTATGATCCTTGAGTATCCTTGTTCAAGAATTTATGATACGTAAACATGGACTCAGTTACCCATAGCAAGGCTATGTTACACACAAAGAAGAGTAAATATATCGATACACATGGAGTGTTATTGATACTATTAAAAAATTTGTGGAATATAATTTTTTTTACATTATTAAGAAGTACGTTTTCTTAATATTTTATTCGTCTGCTACTTGTGTGTGTGTGTGTGTGTGTGTGTGAAAGAGAGAGAGAGAGAGAGAGAGAGAGAGAGAGAGAGAGAGAGAGAGAGAGAGAGAGAGAGAGAGAAAGCAGTTGATAGTAAGGCTGCAAGTTCTCTGAGGCCTATTGTGTGACTCATTCTATATTTGCTTTTCCGTGTTTTTTTTTTTTTGCTCAGTTAGATAGGCCTAAGCATATCATTAAGAATTGTACGTAAATGTACAAGTCCCTATAGGTCTACAGTTTTTACTTGACACAGAGTTTGTTTTTTATTTTGTTTTTGTGTTTGTTTTTTGCGCATTGGCATTCTCTTCTGTCAAAGTTTTCTCTGCAAGTTAAAGACCTTTTAGGCTTATTCCACGTCAGTGTTTTTACGTATAGGATAATGATATTATCATTCAGAAGATGAACCCTGTTCATATGGAACACGCCTACAGGGGCCATTGACTCGAAATAATAATAATAATAATAATAATAATAATAATAATAATAA
>NC_089795.1:82182662-82227662 GCF_040412425.1 Macrobrachium rosenbergii
TTATGAAATTAGATGGATACTTGTTTGAAAGATATCTAGAGTTTTCAATTACAGTTTATATAATTATTTTATATATATTAGACTTTGTGGATACTTTATCCATCAGGAAGATATCTGTATTTCTCATATCAAGGTTATAAAGATATATATCAGCACTATATTATATATTTAATATATATCAGCATATGAAAACATTTTTAATGTTTAGCATAATTTGCTCTAAGATGTTCATAAAATTATCAAGCTTTAATGCTGATGTTCAATCTTTGTGTAATTTTAATGGATTATGCAGTGCTTGGTTTTAAGTCTGTTTGTATCTTTATTATAGCCTTTGAGGATGCGATTAAGTCTGAAACGTTGGCAAAATAAACGTACCTGAGCATGACGGATGCTTCCTGAGGAGATATATATATATATATATATATATATATATATATATATATATATATATATATATATATATATATATATATATATATATATATATATATATATATATATATTCCGTTTCTTTGAGTCCTTGACTTCGTTACTGTTAAGTTGGGGTATGTCTGGAATTTTTCTCCTAAAACCCCAGGTATTGTTTTGAGATCTGGTTGACCACGAATTCTAGAACGAATCTTACCTGCCTAAATGTAGGCGGGGAAGAGTAGCGGTAATCCCCGCCTGAGAACGGAAATCAACCTACAAATAAACAAAGCAGGTAAACAGCGGCAGTGAATAAAGTATGCTTCCGGTACTGAATGCTTTTCTGAGCATTTATTTCATTCATTTGTCTTGCACAGAACAAAATATCTTCATAATCGAAGTCCCATGACTTAGAAACATATAATGGATGAGATCTGTTGACTTCTTAGACCTCGTTTTGCTCTAGTTCGGACTGAAATCCTCTGTTGTCCGAGAGAAATTTGAGATATTTTAATTGAAGTGGAATTGTTGGTCAATTCGACGACCTTGTTGGAGAGCCGTTCCTTGCAAAATTAGAAATTAGATTAAAAAAGGTCGGTCATTTTCCTTGGTGTGAATCTCGGCGGCTCCTCTTTGTGTATCTTTATACTTATATGATGATTGAAATGACGGCTCAGCTGTCTTAGGTCGAACATAATCAGCAGGTAGCTGTGAATGTTTTTGGGTCTGTCGGACGAAAGCTACCGACAAAAATTGAAGAGTAAGTGATACATATAACACATAGATATATATACTGTTTAAAGTCCTCCCGGGCCTCTGTAGGCTCATATCTGTATATACAGTATGTATATATATATATATATATATATATATATATATATATATATATATATATATATGTATGCATGTATGTATACATATATATAGATGTAATATATGTATGTATGTATATATATATATATACATATATATATATATATATATATATATATATATATATACACACACAAACACATGCCTCTCCCACCACAATCCCTGTGCTATGGGGTCGGTTGCCTTGATGCGTCTTCTCCAGCTATTATATATGTTATATAAACAATGCATACATACATGTAATCATATCTGTATAAGGCTAATAACCCCAGTTTTCACCAGCTGTGCACATAACCCCTGTTTATCGTCTGGATGTCCAAAAGGCTTTTTGGTTACTCAGCAGGTGTCATTGAGAGACGACACGTCGCCCATTTGTGTACAAGTAATAGTGGTAGATTACGTATTTACCTCATGTACCTCAAGCACAGCAATTACCCCCAGTACCTTGAGTAATTCATAAGTTATTATTTGTTCGTTAATAATATTTCTGTTTCTCTGCTTTCCATGTATGGGAATCGCATAGTTTGTACGTGTGGTTGTTGCGAATAATAATAATTAATAATAATAATAATAATAATAATAATAATAATAATAATAATAATAATAATAATAATAATAATAACTTTTCTTTTACATGTCCATTATCTGGCTCCAGTGGTAAGGAGGTCTTTTGAACCTACCAGTTCAAAGATTTTTATTGCCATGGATACTCACTGAAGAACATACACATGTCTGATAATAATAATAATAATAATAATAATAATAATAATAATAATAATAATATTAATAATAATGCTAAGATTTCTTTGATGGATGAATGCCCCACGTTCCGTCAAGTTCTTTTGATTCTTTCAAATCGTAGCCTTTGTGTTTTTTTTTTCGTTCTTTTTCCAGTTTTTTTTTTTATTCCCTTTAACGTGAGTGTTTCATTCAGTCTTTCACTTTTCCCGTGCTGTTGCCATGGAAGGCTAAATTTAATATTTCATTTTCTCATTCTTGCATTCCTTTGTAGGGCTTCTTGATCGAATCCTTTTAAAGTTTAGAACCCATCCAGTCTGGCAGAGAGAGAGAGAGAGAGAGAGAGAGAGAGAGAGAGAGAAAATAACCCAGCAGATGATATGATGTAAAACTGTGTCGTAGTGGTCTTTGCTTTAATGGTAAAGCATCTGTTGTATTAAAGTGTAAAATAAGATGGTGGTGGGCTTTATAAGCCGACAGAGAAAATTAAAGTTTTCGAAATAGTTGAAGATACGTAAAATCACATCTCAGGATTAGTAACCATATATTCTACCCATAGACGTCGTAGACATAACGCATGCTCGCACAAGTGCGCGCGCGCACACACACACGCACACACACACACACACACTTGGGCATACAGACAATAGTCACGCTTACATAGTCATGCTCTCTCAGTCATTCACACCTGGGTCACTAGCCTTTGTCGGACGCGTACATGTGTACATTCTCTGGTCCACACGAGTTCTAATGCGTACATGTCTGTTTTTGTGTTTACCCTGACTTGTGTATCTTTGGCTGTCTATCAGGCGATGTATTTATTCTTTCTTTCGGGACTAAAATGAATTCCCTGTAGGGATGGACGCAAGAGCATCGTATTTTGAGGATACTCCTATTCTAGGTAGTTTTTGGGAATTCTTCAGGATGTCTGGCTAGGTTAACTGACTGTCATTCTCATTTGAATGTTTTATATTTCTGTAAAATGAAATCAGTACATTGTTTTGAGGCGTATCGTTCCTTAGGTAAATGTACACCTGTACAGCGAAGTTTTATTGAATTCATTTGGACCTACATTTGATATCGTACTAGGTTAACTGACTGGCATTCTCATTTTGAATGTCTTATACTGCTGTGGAAAGGCATTAACCCGGGGGTACCAATACTAAGGTAAATAGACACTTGGATATTTAACTTAAATTGGTAGGTCTTGGATTCCACGTTAACCTTGCAGCCAAAACACATTCGTTGTTTGAAGCCACAGTGCTTAGCAGTATTCCACTTATTTTTTGTGTGTTTGTGTAGAGTAAGAGTGTTCTCACAAACACATTACAGACATATCTTTATAAACTGGCTTCTCTTTTGCATTTCAGGTGCGGATACCTTGTTCTTATCTCTGAAGTGAGCCGTAGAGCTCCAGTCTTATACAGGTATGTTGTACATAAACATTGTCAGTATTACCGATGCCAGAGATTTTGGACGAAGTTACGTATTCATGTATATATGTGTTTGTTCATTTTTTGTGCGTGTGTGTTTGTGTCTGTCTGTTCACAAGGTATCCCAAAAGGTTATCGGTAGATTTCAATGAAACGGATGGATTTGACGGCTTTGGGTTCAGATGGGGTTGGTTGCGCTCTCTCAGTTCTTTGGTTTAATACTAAATCTTTCTTTGTAATCCTTTGTATTATTGGCTACTCTGTCCCGTAGATATGCGTGGTATAATAATGTTCAAAACGTCCTTATCTGTGAAACATTCGTCCAGGCTTGGTAGCTTAGGAGAAATGACTTCAGCATGAACAGAGAAGGCCGGAATGTCACTCACTGTGTTCTGAAATGCAAAGGGGTTAAAACTCTCTCTCTCTCTCTCTCTCTCTCTCTCTCTCTCTCTCTCTCTCTCATAATCTGCTTCTCCCCGTACTGTGTGTGCGAGCATATAGACAGATATGGCTTCTTAATACCTTGCCGGAGTCTGCTGCAAACTCTCCCCACCACTGGACCCAATCAAGGTGAGGAGCCGTTCCACATGTAATCCTCTTCTGCTACTACTACTGCTGTTGCTACTACTTCTGCTGTTGCTGCTGCTAATACTTTTTCTGCCGCTGCTGCTGCTTCTTCTGCCCTACCAACAACGACCCGAGAATACGTCGAGGTGGGGAAGGCGGTGAAAGGGTCACGGTTGGAAACCCCCATCGAATGGGGAAGAGGGATGGAGGGGTGGGTTGGTGGGGGTTCCGTCGAGGAGGTAAAGAGAGGGTCTTGAGGTTGCAAGGGGTCATGAGGTTATGTGTGGGTTTCAGGGTTCAGGGGATATGTTAATGCTATGAAGGATTTTTGGCGGTCATTAAGGTTATACAGCCCTGGGGAACGCCTTCAACAGAGGACGGAGCCGGGGAATGATGGGAGGGCATTTAAAAAATCGAAAAGAGATTTCATCTGCCAATTCAGATCCGATGTTATGTTACTTACACCCACATACACGTACACGCTTTCTCATAATACATATATTATATAATATATTATATAAATATATAAATAAATATAATATATATATATATATATATATATATATATATGTATATATATATATATATATATATATATATATATAAATATATATACATATATGTATGTATAACTCATATATATTATATTATATATATATATATATATATATATATATATATATATAGATATATATATAATATATATATATATATATATATATATATATATATATATATATATATATATATATATACATACTATATACAGTATAGGTTTGTGTGTATTTGTGTATAGCTTGTTGTTATTTAAAACATTGTTTATAATTTACCTCAACTATATTAGTTTTCTTCAGGCAGCAATCTTCAATGTCGCCAATATAAGTTTATATATATCCGCCGCTTTTTGCTTCCGTGCAAGAGACTTGTTCGTTGTTTTCTTCTAATGGTTCTTTTGGAGCCATCGTATCGTCGTAATCCACGAGCAGAATCACAGCACTTATTTCTTTTTATCTTTTATTTTTAGACCTGAAGAGTACACAGTCTGCTTCTAAAAGCATCACGACCATTACATAAAATCCGGACTTATTTTGTCTGCTTGGTTGGCTGTTAATCCGAGTGTGTCGGTGAGAGATAGAAAGAAGGCAAGTAGAAGGCTGGATGGAGTCTAGCTAAAAGAATTCGAGGTCGGGAGAACACCAGACCATTCTGAATGGGACGAAACTGAGGAAGTGATTTATCGCACCAATGAAACTGGAGTACAATCTGTTAAGAGATATTTATGCAATTCAATTTAGGTTATCAGGTTTGTCGAAAATTTAGGTTGAGATATTTATGCAATTCGAGAATTTAGGTTGTAAAGAGATATTTATGCAATTCGAGAATTTAGGTTGTAAAGAGATATTTATGCAATTCGAGAATTTAGGTTGTAAAGAGATACTATGTTATTCGGGAACTTAGGTTTAAAAGAGATTTTTATGCAATTCGAGAATTTAGGTTGTAACTTGTACATTCATAATAAGATTTCGTGAAAGACTGACGGGTGGATTTGACGAATTATTATTATTCAGAAGATGAAACCTGTTCACATAGAACAAGCCCACTGGGGCCATAGACTTGAAATTCAAGCTTCCAAAGAATATGGTGTTCATTATTAAGAAGTAATTCTCGGAAGTGATGTGCCAAAAGATGCCTCAAGAACGTGACATTTTAAGACATTTCTTAACGAATTGATCTGCAGTCGTCAGATGGCAAGTGATCATTAATTGATGCTTGATTTCAGATGATGTGCTCACCGAACAGTGACGGCGTTTTAGTCCAAATTGTTCCAGAACTCAACGTTTTTGGATCGTCCAAATGTTAAGAAATGAGCAGCAGGTTTTAAGTCGTTAGGAATACATCAAGACTTTTCTTGATTAAAGAACAAATTTCAAGGTTGGAGGGACGTGGGATTCAGAAAACAGTTCTTTTCAGTGCATTTGGTATTTCGGAAGAGAAGCAACTTGATTGACAGGCGGATAATTAGCTGTCACAATTTTAGAACCTTTGGTGTAAAGGATAATGTCTAACAGGCCACTGAACAACTATAATCTTTTAATCAGATTCCAGGTATTTGTTCTTACATTAGTAAAATATTAAGCAAAACAGGATAAGAAGAATTTAACCAGTATGGGAATATCGGGCTTATTGCTCATGATTAGGGCTTTCAGCAACGAAAGAATTATGCACTTAAAGTTAAGAATTTCTATCCCTATTTTAATCTTCATAATTTTCGTCACATTGGACTGAAGGACATGTAGCTTTCTCTTAGTGTTTGATCATTTTAGTCTTTGTCGTTTCGCACCATTTTGTATGTGATGAATAACAAGGTCGGGACCTTGATGGCATATGTGAAGTTCGTCGCTGTTTCCACATCGTTAGCTTTTTAGTTTTCTGTAAAAGAAAACTATTGTGCCGGCTTTGTCTGTCCGTCCTCTCTTTTCTGTCCACCCTCAGATCTTAAAAACTACTGAGGCTAGAGGGCTGCAAACTCGTATGATGGTCACCCACCCTCCCATCATCAAACATACCAAATTGCAGCCCTCTAGCCTCAGTAGTTTTTATTTTATTTAAGGTTAAAGTTAGCCATAACGTGCGTCTGGCAACGCTATAGGACAGGCCACCACCGGGCCATGGCTGAAAGCTTCATGGTCCGCGGCTCATACAGAAAACACGATCGCGCCGAAGAAACTTCGGCGCATTTTTTACTTGTTATTTTTATGTCCAGAATATTACATGATAGTTTGTTTTGTGGGACCCCAGAGATACAGTAGTCAAGTCAGATTCTGACCATCATGAATCTGTTCTTTGAAGCGTAATTCCCCCACTCCATTAGAATTACAATTTCCTTAACAGCAGCACCAGTATACAGTAAATATGCCTCGCTGTCGAACTCCTCAGTTCCAGAAGTCCTTTATTCCTCTCACCGTTGGACTGTGGAACAGGCTCCGGGAAGATGTCTTGCAATTGGGAATTCAGAAGTTCAAGCGAAGATGCGGTGCATTAGTACCCCTAATACACTTCTACTTGTATTTTAATAATTTACGTACAATTTTATCTTTATTTATTAATTTAATTTATATTTTATTTTTTAAAAAGTGATCTCTTCTTTCTGCAATTCCTGTTATGTTCTGTTACTTCTTTCTAATGAACACCATATTCTGTGGAAGCTTGAATTTCTAGTCAGTGGCCTCTGTGGGATTGTTCCGTATGAATAAGGTTTATCTTCTGAATAATAATAATAATAATAATAATAATAATAATAATAATAATAATAATAATAATATTAATAATAATAATAATAATAATAATAATAAAAGAAACACAATGAGGCTGAGTACAGCAAACGAAAGGGTTTTGAGAAAATCTTTTTCAGGAGGCGGGAGATGAAGGCTGAGTTCCTGGTTATCACTGTCAGGGCCTAATCACGGGTCTGCCTTTTAAATCTTAATCCTTAGGCTTCACTCCGCTGCTGGCGTCACCTTCAGATTGTAATTAGAAGGACATGGTAAAAAAAAATGAAAGGCATAGAGAGAGAGAGAGAGAGAGAGAGAGAGAGAGAGAGAGAGAATATGATCACAGTCCTTGTAATCTTGATCTCTGAACCCTGGGACCACCACACTACATTGTTGTTTCCCAGACTCCCAGGTCTTACTCGACTCCTACCCGTTCCTCTTATGTTTGCGTGTGTGTGTATGTCTTTATACCTTTTTTTTTATACATACAGATATAAATGTCAGGTCATCTTTTCACTTTTTTTTACTTGGTTGGGGGAGGAAGAGAGAGAGAGGGGGATGTTTTTTTATATATATAACATCGTCTTATAAGGTATTCAGATATGATCCTTTGGTATTGTTGGTACCTTAGCACGCAGTTGAACGCTCTCTCTCTCTCTCTCTCTCTCTCTCTCTCTCTCTCTCTCTCTCTCTCTCTCTCTCTCTCTCTCTCCGTACACTACTATATGATTGTCCATTTAAAAGGACGTAAAGATTGACTACATACTACCACATTCCCTTTTTAAAAGTTGCTCTTAAGCTACATTGATTCCATATAAAGGTGATGAATGTTTAAATTTTAGAGTATAGATTTCCAAACGGTTTCATAGATCGTTGCAAGTATAAAAGCAACCTTTGAATTATTCAGTGACATTTTTCTGCGTTGAATGAACGAGTATATAGTACGTACATAGTAAGTAGAATCGTCGACCTTTTTAGTTTTCTGTAGAAGAAAACTATTGAGATGGCTATTTGCCTGTCCGTCCGCACTTTTTCTGTCCGCCCTCGGATCTTAAAAACTACTGAGGCTAGAGGGCTGCAAATTGGTATGTTGATCATCCACTCTCCATTCATCAAACATAACAAATTGCAACCCTCTAGCCTCAATAATTTTCATTTTATTTAAGGTTAAAGTTAGCCATGGTCGTGCGTCTGGCACCGCTATAGGTGCCAACAACACAGGCCACCACTGGGCTGTGGCAGAAAGTTTCATGGGCCGCGGCTAAGAGTTTCATACAGCTTTATACGTTGTACAGAAAACTCGATTGCGCCGAAGAAACTTCGGCTCATATTGTACTTGTTTAATATTGGTATTAATAGTACCAAGTTGAACCAAACCCCTGAGCCGATATATACAGTACTTGAGAATCTTATTATTCTAACTGACAGACTTCGAGAGCATAGATAAATTCGTCATTCAGAGGACTGAAATGCAAAACCAGTTAGTTGTCAATACTTATTGGATGAAGTAGGATTCTGACTGAGTTTCTGGCTACGTACAAATTAAAAATATATATATATATATAGGGAGCTTAGAAGTGTAGTCAATTTTTATATATTAACTGAAAATTTCTTGAGGTAATTCACTAGTAGTCGAACTTTGTATATCCGCTCTTATTTTAAGTGTTACTAAAATGCTTGGTTTTAGACTACGGATAAAGTTTTATTGCTTTTACTCGTTTTAAAGGCGTTAGAAAAAAATTTTTTTTTTTTTGCGTTTATTGAAAACCTGTGGCACTTACGTTTATTGTTATATTATATTTTGTGTTTATTTATGTTCATTTTTAATGTGTTATTTCAAATTATGAATAATGTTCACTGTATATTAAACGACGACAGTACATAACGCACATCTCGAATAAGTTGATCTGAATCTTCGCTGAATCTTCTTAATTGTATTTTTTTTTACCCACTCCGTTACTCTCTGGAAAAACGTTGTATTTACTGATGTTTCTTTTTAATGTGTTGTTTCAAATTATGAATCATATTCACTGCATATTAAACGATAACGGTACAGAACGTGCATCTCGAATAAGTCAACATGTTTTCATCATTAAATCTTATCTGTATTTTTTTGCTTACTCCATCACTCTCTTGGAAAACGTTTTATTGATAAGTATCATGTAACTATTTCCTGTAATGATTTTTATTAAATATTTATCGTAAATATCAGGCATTTCCCTGGTTTCATCTTTGAATCGTCTTTCTAAATGTATTTATTTTTTTTCAGTTACTCCTTTACTCTGTTGAAAAGCGTTGTATTGACGAGTATCACGTAACTGGTTACTGAAATTATTCACTTTTTTTTTTAGAATGTATTGTAAATTTCAAATAATTTCGGTCTTCCGGGTTCCGTGTCTGAGTCACCTACGAAACTTGAGTTGATAGTAAACAATGCTTCTTCTACCGTACGTACCAGGTTCGCTCCGCCCAGTGCAATTGGGGGTTCTCGTTTCATTGACGAGGGTACAGACCAGGTCATCAGTACTACAAATATAATGTTGAAAGGAAAATTGTTAAATTGTAATTTCTCTCTCTCTCTCTCTCTCTCTCTCTCTCTCTCTCTCTCTCTCTCTCTCTCTTTTCAGTGCTGATCTCTCATCACTTACATATTATTCACCTCTCTCTCTCTCTCTCTCTCTCTCTCTCTCTCTCTCTCTCTCTCTCTCTCTCTCTCTCTTCTTCCAATTATTCCTAATGTAATGAGTATTTTTATTATTCACTTTCCTTCCTCCTCAATGAGAGAACCCTGTCTCATGTTCATAAATCTCATATTCATCTCTCTCTCTCTCTCTCTCATTATCTCTCTCTCTCTCTCTCTCTCTCTCTCTCTCTCTCTCTCATTATTCTTCCAATTATTCTCAGTATATGAGTATTTTTACTATTCACTTTCCTCCCGCCATCCCGAGAGAACCCTGCCTCCCGTTCATAAATCTCAGCCTCTCAAGTGTTCCTCTATAAAAATAAAACCCCGTCCTTTGCTTTCTGAAGGAACGGCCAGATAAGATCGCAAGGAACGATCCTTTTCATCGATCCCTTTCTTCGAGAGGGTTTTGTCACTCCATTGCCTTGTGATAATCAAAGAGGAGGAGGAGGAGGAGGAGGAGGAGGAGGAGGAGGAGAGGAGGAGGAGGAGGAGAGGAGGAAAGGCTTTAAGGTAGATATCTTCGGAGGAGGTTGATGTGTGGAAAAAAAAAGAAGGATTAGCCCTCTCATTTTTTGAGAGGGTCTAATTTCTTTTCTCTGTTCTTCAGATGAACGTCTCGTGTTCACTTTAGGATTTTTTTTTTTTATTTAGTAGTGATAATTTTGTCTTGCGTTATTCACTTGTTTATTGTTTCTGCTACTTCTGTTTTTCATAGAATGCATGGGAGATGGGTTGTTGCATTTGAGATGTGAAAGTTTACAGCCCAATTTTGAATTTTTTTGCTAACTGTGTAAAACTTTAGATGTAAATATTGATAATTTTTTATGCAATTTAGATTCTCCATGATCCCGTTGCATTTGCTTGCTGCTGATTACATTTTGAAGTGATCAACTGAAATGTTTTGAAAGAATTTGGTTGATGTAATTTTCTTTATGACCAACGGCATGAAATGTTTTAAGACTGATTCAGATAGACTATTGAAGAAGTATGAGATCAAATGTTACCGAGGATCCACATTAACTGTGGGAGGCAATCCAGCGACTTCCCAAGAAGAAAATTCGTGGTAATTAAATTTTACGTCGTTTCGAGACTGGAGGAAGCGTGGTCGAGATAATATAATCGACATAATATCTTCTCCGCACGTGACACGAATCTGGTGGAAATGCAGATGCTGACTTCAGAAAATGCATTCATTGATTTATGAAAATGTAGATGATGATGACGTAGGAAACTGTAGAGGGTTACTTTGGAAAATGTAGATGATGACTTTGGAAAATGTAGATAATAACTTGGGAAAATGTAGATGATGAAGTATAAAAATGTATATGATGGCTTAGGAAACTTAGATAATGATTTACGAAAATGTAGATGATGACTTTGGGAAATGTAGATGCTGACGTGGGAAAATGTAGATGATGACTACGAAAATGTAGATGATGACCTACGAAACTGTAGATAATGACTTAGGAAAATATAGATGATGACTTAAGAAACTGTAGATAATGACTTACGAAAATGTAGGTGATGGCTTAGGAAAATGTAGATGATGACTTAGGAAAATGTAGATGATGGCTTAGGAAAATGTAGATGATGACTTAGGAAAATGCAGATGATGACTTAAGAAACCGTAGCTAAAGACTTACGAAAATGTAAATGATAATTTAGGAAAATGCAGATAATGACTTAAGAAAATGTAGATGATGACTTGGGAAAATGTAGGTGATGACTTCGGAAAATGTAGATGATGACAGGAAACTGTACTGTAGATAATGACTTACGAAAATGTAGATGATGACTTGGGAAAATATAGATAATGACTTAGGAAAATGCAGATGATAACTCAGGAACGTTAGGTGACGACTTAGGAAATGTAGATGATGACTTGGGAAAATGCAGATGATGACTTAGGAAAATGTAGATGATGAATTATGAAAATGGAGATGACTTACGAAACTGTAGATAATGACGTAGTAAACTGTAGGTGATGACTTAGGAAACTGTAGGTAATGACTTAGGAAAATGTAGATGATGACTTAGGAAAGTATAGAAATTGACTTAAGAAACTATAGATGACTTACGAAAATGTAGATGATGACTTAGGAAAATGTAAATGATGACTTAGTGAAATGTAGGTGATAACTTAAGAAAATGTAGACGATGACGTAGGAGGATGCAGGTGATGACTCGTGAAAATGCATTTGTTGATTTATGAAAATGTAGTTGATGTCTGTTGAACGTGCACATTCTTGCTCGTATAGTTATATATGCTAACTTGGTAAAGTGAAAATATATAAATTGTCATGCAAAAGTGTATATGCAGGTATGAAAATATATGCATAGCGAAAATACGTATGCTCTGTTTTGAAAATATATTTTCTGACTCAGGAAAATGTCACTGCCAACTTGTACTCTGCGATGAACTGTGCATCTGTACAGATGTGGCGATGCCATGGAGGCCCTTTGAGAGGGACAAAGCCTTCAGGTGTGCTTTGTGTACACTGTAATCGAGCCGTCGTGCGCACATAAAAAGGAACTGACTTGTGTACACTCAAATGAATTGCCTTGTAAAAAGTAATGCATACAGCGAATTGGGGATTGTTAGCTTATTTACGGCTATGGAACGCGGACCTCTTTCTTCATTAACGGCCCGGGGGCCTTTGCGTGTGCGTGTCTGTGTGTGCGTGTGTGTGTTTGGCAGGTTAGACTCGCCCAGGGTGCACGATTGCTATGGTCATGGCTTAACTCTCCGACCCTTCTTGAAGTACTATGAACGGGAATTTGTACTCCGAAGCGAGATGCTGAAAGGAATGAGTGATTGTTCTGGGTACATGCCAGTAGGAAGTTATCATCGTCCTCATCATCATTGTCGTTGTTTTATTGCTTAATTGGCATTATCATTATCATTATTGTTTCTTGTGGAGATGATTTGATTTTAATGGTTATTGCTTTTCTTACGCTTTCTATTTTTTTTATGTCGTCAGTGAAAGAGATCGAGAAATGCTTCCAGTGTAATGATTCGACTTCATTTACAGAGTACTGTTACGCTGTTGCAGTCAGTTGCAAAGCACTTTTGGTCAATTGCGTGCCGAGAAGAGCCTGTGGCAAAACCAGAGAATAGTTGTGTTCTGTTCGCTTCTCTTTTGCACATGCTTCAGTGAACAATTCTTAGAACAGTTTGCCTCGATTAAGCCTTCTCAATTTCATTAACTCTCTGCTACACTGTCGGAACTCGCTCTCTCTCTCTCTCTCTCTCTCTCTCTCTCTCTCTCTCTCTGCTGTATTCGTACGTGACATATTTTTAAATCGCTGCTTTGTTCCCCAACCCCCCGTTTCTGCTTTCTTTAGAATCCATTTTTTCATATTTCGTGTGTATTTGTTCTCTAGTTCCCTGTTCTTTGAATATAATCCAACAGCGTTTTTATGTCAGTTTATTTGTAATGTAACAAAAAACTGACTGTACTTTTCTTTGCATATCTCTCCATGAGAAATGCTAGGGACTGAATGATCCAAAGGGGATATCGTATGATAACTGGACAAAAAAGTTGTAGCTAGAAGGATAAACTTCCCCCTTCCTTCTCTCCCTCCCTTCCCCCCCTCCCTCTCTCCCTCCTTTTCCTCCCGACACACAGGCGTTATCGTTGGTGTTAATCTTTCTGCCCTCTGGGCTGAAATTGTCTTCACCCCATACGAAGGGTGGGGCCAGCTTTAATTCTTCTTTCACTAAAATCATGTGCAGGTTAGATGATTTTCCGATGAAGTTGCAGGGCTGCTTCTTGCGTCCTGGAGACACACACACACATATATACATGTGTATATGTGTATATACACATACACATACACACACACATATATATATATTATATATATATTTGTGTTTGTGTGAGACTATATGCAATTACTGTTCAACAGTCTTAACGATTGTCCTTTTATTTTGTTGCAAATATAATTGGAATTTTCTTGATAGCACTTATTCTCACTAGTAAGAGATAAAAAACAAATATATACTGTATATATATATATATATATATATATATATATATATATATATATATATGTGTGTGTGTGTGTGTGTGTGTGTGTGTGTGTGTGTGTGTGTGTGTGTGAATATATACAATTATTAAATAGCCTTCACGAGTATCCTTTTTCGTTACAAAAATGCTATAACTTGAGCGTTCTCGATAGCACTTACTCTCACTAGCAACATAATAATATGTTATCGCACTATCTCCTCCTTCTCTCGCCGGAGTGCTTCCATCCGCCCTGGAAGATTTTGCTGGATAGGCGGTCTTGTGCTGGCACTTGAATACTGGAAGGCCTGAAACTGACTGAAATTATTTTGTAAACTGGCGTCAAAAATCGTGTCTAACAGATTCTATTTTGTGATTCCTTTTTATGTGCTTCGTTCTTTATGCAGCCTAGCTGGGTTTTGGGACTCATAATGATTTTATTCACTCGGATGAAACTCCCGTAGGGAGTTAGTGTCGTCAGTACACCTAATGCGGTGCAACGTAGGCATTATTTAAGGTTCTTTGCAGCGTCCTTTTCGGCCCGTAGCTGCAACCCCTGTTCCTTTTTACTGTACTTTACGTTCTTATTATAACAAATCATCTTATACCTCTCTATAGTTGTTCCAGTACGCTGAGTTATCCTCCATTACACCTTTCAAGCCTTTTCTGTCAATTTTCTTCTCAGCGCGAGACCGGCCTCATAAACCCAGTCTTGGCCTTTGGCCTGAACATATATTCTATTATGTTCTTCTACTAAGATAAAATCGCTACGGCCTGTTGCAAGCTTCACAAAAGCCCATTTCAGTTACTTTTGGTGTATTGTCGTAGAGGGACGTCAGCCTTACGCCCAACCCACCTCGTTTGTCAGGGCTCAAGACCGCTTGAGCGTACTTTGAATACGATACTCCTAGTTCATTCCTTTATGATACTCTTTCTTAATTCATTCCTCTTGGAAGAGGTTGTTGCAAAGCCAAAGCATCATTATGGAATACAGTTTTAATTCGCAGATGTTTTATTTATATTTGTCTGTATAATGCCGGCATTTTTGGTTAATGCTAGGAATTAATCTTTCAGGCGACGAACAACACTTCAGGGATTCGCTGTTGTTCTGTGTTTTGCTGTTAGTGTTATGGAATGTGTAGGTTCATTAACTTGATAAACAGACATTGCATTTGTAAAGAGAAATGTACTTACGATTCAGCATCTGGTATCGTTTTTATTTAGTCACTGTTTGTTTGTTGTTAAGTTCTGATTGTTTTAGCATGTTCTTGAGTATCTTTTTGTCTTACGTACTAGAAATATACAAGTGGTTTTTATTTCTTTATTTTTTTTTATTTTGTTGGGTCTGTTGTTAGTATTCTTTTTTACTTCTGTATTGATAATCACATCCAGTTATCGTGTGGATGTAAAGGAAAATAGATAAATCTATTCATATGGTGGAGGTAATGCGTATTTATATTATGGGCCACCGTAAAATCTGCTCACGTGCGATCATGTATTAATAAATGCCGTCGTTTGTAGCGTCGGCATGTATAGTCCATAGACTAATATATACGCTATCGTTTGTAGCGTCGGCAAGTCTTACTCAGTTATGCAGGTGTTCGTAACAACAGTTGTGGAACAGGTGTAGTACACACCATTCCCGTGCCCACCTGTCACGTCACGTCACTGTCTACATCTGTTGCTTTGGTATCATTCATTATTTCTATTCGATGTTTATATACATTGATGTTTTTGACCGTCATGTGATTTCTCGAATGGGAAGCAGTAAGTGCACAGTTGCTTTCTACTACTTTGAACACTTGTCATTAGTGAAGTAACTCGCACTTACATTTTCATTATGTCGTATTCCCGAGTGAGTGCAGCTGACGTCTGCGTATTGTGGCAGTAGGCCCCACGACCGCCCAAAAGTAGCATTTGTCGGAGGTTCCTTTGCTTGCTTTTCGTGCTTTCGCGTAATGTTGTCTGTAGGAGGTTACCAGAGGTTTCACCGTTATGCTAAATGAATGGTATTCGCCAAAGGACACTATTTAAGGGAAACAGCCACCCAGAGATGAAGAGAGAAACCGACCACTGGGCCACTACTCTCTCTCTCTCTCTCTCTCTCTCTCTCTCTCTCTCTCAGTCTCAGTCTCCTCCTCCTCCTCCTCCTCCTCCTCCTCGTCTCACTCTCAGCCAGCAGCAAGAGCCGTCTTCCCTCACTCCCCCCTTCAATCTCTCACCCCCTCCCTCACCATGGGTGAACGACCTCCCCGCCATTTCTCAAGTTTGACTTTTTGAATTTCAGAGAACTCCAACTTTCAGAAGCTGTTTCTTGGGTGTTTATGTCAATAATGAACTTAGGCAAGAAGGAAGTTTGTTTTGGACGATGCGTATCACCGGTGGTCGCTGGATTTTTTGTCATTTTCAGTGGATTTTCATGACCAAGTCGAGGGGTGTCGGCCCTTTTTGTCTAGCCAGCGCCGCTCTGGTATCTGAACAAAAGTGACATTGAGAGAGAGAGAGAGAGAGAGAGAGAGAGAGAGAGAGAGAGAGAGTAATCATGTGGTAATGCGACTGATCGGAAAATCAAGAGTGAACTCTCTCTCTCTCTCTCTCTCTCTCTCTCTCTCTAGTTCCTTTCACGATATTTTCTTTTTCAATGAGGTAACGTTACTTCATGCCTGATGCACTTGTTTCATTCTACACATTAGTGATCTCTCTCTCTCTCTCTCTCTCTCTCCCCTTCTTCAGAAGGAGTAGAAGGGCTTCATAAAAGCAAGAATTTTCTTAATCATTTGACATTAGTTTATCCGCTGATAACGGTGACCGTCGGTGTCTTGGGGCGGTCTCCTTCGCTGTTCTTATCTCTCCTTTAATGGTGTTGCTTGCCACTGCCTTCTTATTTGGATCTGCTGGGGACGGAGTTCTTTGGAGGAAAAGGGGGGGGGGGACCTAGGCGTAGTGAGTGGTGTGGGGTAGTGGGGTGAGGAAGAGAAAGAGGGTGGGGGAGGGGAATGGGAAGAATAGAAAGGAGGGTGGGGGTAGGTAAGGGGGATCTCCCTTTTGATCATCTACGTGTATCCATCCTTAACCTTTGGTGGGTGAATGGGCGGTGTGTGTGTGTGTGTGTGTGTCTGTCTGTGTGTGGTTCCCCCGAAAGGATTTGATGTCGAGGGAGATTCCGAGGCGGATTTAAGGAAGTATGGGACGGCTGTGAATTTATGTGTTCAGTTTTAGCAAAAGGGTTCTTTTTGTTTCTGGCGATTTTGACGCGTGTACTCGTCGAGCCATCTTGTTACTCTGCTGCGCCGTAAATCACCACTCTGTAGGATTTTTTTCAAAATTGTAGAGAGAGAGAGAGAGAGAGAGAGAGAGAGAGAGAGAGTCCAATAATTACGCAAAACTACATCGTAACATATTTTGTAGTATGAAATCAGTCGAGATAACTCTGCGTATATTGGCAGATGCAACACATTTCATTTTGTGGGAGTATATTGCTTATATGCTCTTTCCCGTGGACATGAAGAGTAAAGCGGAGATTGGGCTGCTAGAGTATGGCAGCCAGCTTTATTTTTTCTCTCGTTGTTATTCTAGCATTCAGGTGTCCGTCCATCTAACAATGCGTAAAAATATGAATTATGCGACAGGTTGGTTTAGAGTAATCAGCTGTTTACCTCACATAACCTTGAAACAAACATTACAAAAAAACACACACACACACACTCATGTATATATATTTATATGTGTTTATATTTACATATTTATTATGTCTGTCACTGTATCTAAACCGTATGCCCAGGTTCGAATCCAGGCCGATACAGGTGCACTTATCAGTTATAATTCTACTTGTGTGTAGGTTATTCTCAAGGTTTAGTGAATTCGACACCCAGTGATATTTGTGGCTTAGTATTTGTGAGTATAAAAAAGTCACGTGTATATAAATGACGAAACTTGGCAGGATTTACAAAGCTGGCTAAATAGAATGAATCATTTATTCAAGAGAGATGGCACCAAAAACAAATCTAATAAAAACACGCAAGTGATGAGGACAGAGTCTGAATAAAGATATGAATGACATTTAAAAAGAAAAAGGATTGATGAGGCTGACTCTATCAATAACTCACTGATATCCAGTACAGGTTCTTTTGGGCTGGAATTTATCGGAAGACTAAAAATGCCAAATCAAGTAGTGGGCAGAGTGAAAAAAATTTGGAAATCAAATAGACTGAAATTGAATGCAAAAGTAAGAAAGTAAAAAATGAGTCGAAGTTTCTTCGGCGTGATCGAGTTTTCTGTACAGCCGCTACAGTGTATGATCAAGGCCACCGAAAATAGATCTGTCTTTCGGTGGTCTCGGTATAATGCTGTGTGAGCCGCGGCCCATGAAACTTTAGCCACGGATTGGTGGTGGCCTGGCATATATCGTTGCCAGAAGCACGATTAGGGCTAAATTTAACCGTAAATAAAATAAAAACTGCTGAGGCTAGAGGGGCTGTAATTTGGTATGTTTGATGATTGGATGGTGGATGATCAACATACAAATTTGCAGCCTTCTAGCCACAGTAGATTTTAAGAAACGAGGGCGGACAGACAGACAAAGCCAGCAGAATGGTTTTCTTTTACAGAAAGCTAAAATTATACAAATGTCTAGTACTAACTGTATTGCCTTACGGACATGAATAATTTTTTTCGATTTAATAACCAAGCTTAAAGAATAATATTAGGTGTCAGATGTCAGGATAGCGCTAAAATAATACCATAAGGGAAATTACGGAAGTTCTGTTTGGTGAAGTAATGATGAATGGGAGATGGAGATGGCTTGGGCATGTCCGTCGCACAACCACTGGGAAAATAGTCCATCATAGTGTCAGCTGGGTTCCTGTGGCCACCAGGAGAGTTGGAAGACCCAGGCCTGCTTGGATGAGAGGAGCTGGTGATGAGTCGAAATCTATGATATGAATATGGAATTTTATAGAGGTTCTTTCACGCGGCTTTGAGGGCTATGAATATAGCTTATATATATATATATATATATATATATATATATATATATATATATATATATATATATATATATATACTCATATATATATATATATATATATATATATATATATGTGTATATATATATATATATATATATATATATATATATATATATATATATATATATATATATGTATGTATATATATATATATATATATATATATATATATATATATATATATATATATATATATATATATATATATATACACACATATGTGTGCAAGAGTATGACATATATTAGTCTCTGAGTTTCACAGATGTTGTCTAGACGCACACCACCATTTGTGCACCAACCATGAGCGTAACTGAAATAAGCTATTATCCACCTTGATTAGAACATTCGTTGCTTATTTTTGCCTGAAGTCAGCCGCCTTCCTCTTTTAGCCTCTTGAAACTAATCTGTACGGAAGACCGATTCTGTTCGCTCGAGTTCCCACCTTCCTCATCTGTATGGTGCATGAAAAATTCCAAAGTACTGCCCACAGCACTGTACTGTAGTACCCAATTTTAAGGAATAAAAAGCCACATAAAAAAGATTTAAAACGTTTAACTTGATGAATCTGTGCTTTTTAAAAGTCTTTCTTCTTGTTGGTGCAGTCCTTACAAAGACAGCGTTCTTGTCAGTGTGGCTTTGTAAAGCCGACCTTACTCGCTTGATTTATTTTAACATGTCGGTCAGTCAGTCCTGTTATCAAGCGTGATTAGTTTCCATAGCCTGTCATCACCTGTTGTGCTTGTGTTGCATTCTAAGGGCTGCCGCTTTCTTCTACCAATTTCCTTGCTTTCACCATTCACCTATGCAGAACTTTTTATGAGTTGTTTTTATTTCGCTCTTTCTCAACCCATTTTCTTTATGAAAGGTCATGCTTTTTGGTGTTATTTGGAAAAACCGGTTATATTACCAGGTTTTATTGTTCGTATTTCGCCTTATATGACTTGTGTGTGTCAGTTGGTAGCGCCCTTCCCTTGCATTAGAGAATCCTGGGTTTGATCCCGATGTGAATCAGAAATTTAATGCTGCAGTTTGTGTGACTTGGTATAAAACGTGCAGTTTTGTGTTGCCTTCGTAACATTATACAAGTTTCCATAAATCAGCGTGTTTATTGAGAGGTGGAAAGCAGCAGTAAAAGGGTGCCACTCTTTTAATCGTTGTTTGAAATTCTTTAATGTTTACAGCATGTCAACCGAAAAGGGAAAATGAAGAAGGAAGAAGAGAGAGAGAGAGAGAGAGAGAGAACTCTCTTTTCCATTGGCCATCGGCGCCGAGTCTCGCATCTGGGGACGTAAATCAGCGCAATACACCAGCTGTTTCTTTACTTAGATTTGGCCACAATAAAGTTCGGGTTGTTTATTGACGACGCTCTTTTGGGAGTGGGTCTGTTCCCCGAACTCTTTGTCTTTATCTAGTAATGAAGAGTTCTTGCGATTTTACTTACAGACTTTCGATTTCTTTTGTCTATTGTTGTTATTTTTTGTTTGTTAGAAATTGGTGGCGTCTCGCACCGGAAAGTTTCTGAGACGTAGATGAAAGGAATTTAAAGTTATTAGAAGGTGAGGCAAATGTCTCGGTGAGGTTGCCAACGCTCCCGGAGACTTTATCACCTCGGTCGACGAGAAATCATCAAGCCTCCAGAGTACATGTGAGTTCGGCTCTCTCTCTCTCTCTCTCTCTCTCTCTCTCTCTCTCTCTCTCTCTCTCTCTCTCTCTCTCAAGCGAGAATATAACGTTAAGGAGACACTGATACCGTAAGAAGTGAATTTACTACTACCGATTTTTAATTTGGAGGTTACTCGTTTCCTTCGGTACCACTGCTGTGTCAACTGCTGTTAGTCCTGATACTATTGTTGCTGCTGGTGCTGTTTTGCCGAACTGTCAAACTGTTACACGTGTGCTACGGCCACATCTGCAACGTCTAAAGCTTTCTGTCACCTCGGCCTGCATACTGATGAAGCCATAAGCCCACAGATGTAGGAGGCTTCACGGACCAACTCTGACATTGTTGTCAGAGTTGAAATTTCTTCTTTGGTGCCAAAGTCACTTTTTTTTTTTTTTTTTTTTTTTTTTTAGTCTAAAACGGTTTAGACTCGAAAGCCTTTATGATGCTGCTGTTATTGTTGTTTAAGACAATATAAGAAAAGGTCAGGATAGCAAGCCCACACCTCAGGTACTTCCGTTCTGCATGATTATATAGAGGGGGCGAGGGTTCTAAACAAGTCTGAATCCTGTTACACGCTAAAAGTGAGTATAGGGACACACTTTGCGTTTTATTTATAGAGATTTTCTGCAAACGACCTGACTGAGTGATAGTGTCTTTGTTGTGTACCAAGTGCGACATCGTCGTTTAACTTCTTGTGCAGTGTATGGCATCCCTCCTGATCCCGGAACTGTAAATCCCATGAGTAGTAGGTAAAGGTTAAAGTCACATGTCATTCTGCTACTGCGACCACTGTTCCTACTGCTACTGCGATCATTGATAGCAGAGGTAATTATAAAGGAAATTTACAATTATAGAATGATGAAGATAACAGTAATGTATATATAAACATAAGGAAAAATAACCGTTCTTCTTAATAATAACGTTAAAGATTTCCTATAAAGTCTTGCAGTGAGAATGTGAAACGCAACAAGTCATATTTAACGGTTAGCAAAAAAATCTCCTTACGAAAGTTAACGTGGAAAAAGTCTGATAGGAAGGGCAAGACTGATTTGGATTTCATCCAACAGTTCCTGTTAGTATTCAGTGTAATACGCCGTGATGAATAATCCACAAACTTCCTTGTAATTTGGAACTATTTGAATAAGTCGTGTCGAGCTGAAATGATAAAAGGTTTCACCTTTCCTACTGAAACAGTTTGCGCTTTGTTACATTATAGAAATGTTTTGTATGGAAGTCGTTAAATAGTAACATCCTCTCTCTCTCTCTCTCTCTCTCTGTCTGAGGATGCTACCACATGTACGTTTGGCGAGGTAGAATTGACGGTGTTTTTTTTTGTATGGTGCGGCACACTAGCAGATCCAGAAAAATTTCATGGGAGGGGCACAGTTTTCATATTATACATGCATACATACATACACACATATACATATACACACACACACACACACACACATATATATATATATATATATATATATATATATATATATATATATATATATATATATTTCTACAATAGATTTTTATTTTTTCCTATTTTTATATTTCTCATTTATGTTGTTATTATCAAAATCTTCAATATTATTATTTTGTCATAAATTTTCATGGGGTGGGGGCCAGGTGCCCAGGTGCCACCCCCCTGGATCCGCTAGTGGTGCGGCAACCTTAAAATATTTCTTGCAGGCCCCTCTGACGATGGATTTACCTTAGTAGATTAACTGGTCAAAAAAAACCTTACCACATCAATCATCGTCTGTCTCTGACAGATTCCACACAATCTATTAAAGGTATTAATATTAGACGCAAGGCCTAGTTTGATTTGGAATCGGAGATATAGTTCCATTTTGTTATGTACAGTTTTTTTCTCGTGTTTGTTGGCCTCTTCCAAGAAAAAAGGTGACCATAGATTATTAAAACTTACGGTAACTTTTTTTTTCAAGTATCATTTAGTACTTACATGAAAGCAAAATCGCGAGTAGCTATGATTGCTTGGGATACTTGCATACATTTTTATAATTTATCTTTTAAAAGCTCCCTCATACTTTTCAATTCTCTGTCCCGAAATGATTAAGGTAAGTTTATATTTATCCAGTTATGATTTCGAGAAATTCTTAGCCGATATATGTAGTGTATTGTATTGTATCCGGTTGCAGCGTGCATTCATAAATTCATCGTGTGTGATTCTTCAAGAATTGCAAAGAATCTTGGAAGTTGAGAGAGAGAGAGAGAGAGAGAGATAAGGGAGTTTCCAAAGGAGAGGACGATGCCTCGGAATTTCAAAGAGGTAAAGTCCCAGAGGGTGGTCATTGGCTAACGTTAGCGAGATTCGTGAAAGAAATATTTGCTTATTTCTTTAGATCCGTGGGAGTGGCATTTTATATCCTTTAGGTAAACATGCAAAGGACAGAACTGTGAATGCACATTTCTGTTTTATAAAAGCAGCATAGGTATCCGTACTTGAAACTACATCGAAAGGCTTCGAAAGGGATGTTGCGACTTTGGATGCATCGAATTATTTTACTGTGAGACGATAATTGTTGAGTATACTGACCCTCCTTCTCTCCGTCTCTGATAACTGGTTAAGTCAGGAGGCGTAACATCAACAGGTCATGGTGGGAATACTGCCAGGATGGTTTGGTGATTAATAATAGGGGCTCATATCGCTTTCTTTTGCGACCACTTTCCCTACTTAAATAGGGGCGCATCTACCTTCTGTATCTTTCTCCTTTATGACCTCCCCTCCTCCGTCAGGTGTTTCACTCACTACCCTCCTCCTCCTCCTCCTCCTCCTCGAGAGTGGAGCTTTCCCCGGCTGAGTATCCTGGTTTGGGTGGTGGTACCGGGTGAGTGGGTTGTCTGGGCCAGCAAGTTCAAGGGCGGGAGGTGGGTATGTAGACCCACCTTGGGTAGACCTGGGTCTTCTCCACAGGTACTTGAGAAGTCTCGGGATGATGCCAAAAATGGTGCCTCAAAGAATTTTTTTTTTTATCGAAATCTGCGGCAGATTTTCACTTCTTTCGAGTAAATTTGGTGTTTCAGTTCCTAATGTGTAAATAAATCATTTACACGGGTTAGATTCTACTGAGCATTTTTGTTTGTACGACAAAACCCTCTCTCTCGATGAGGGTATATCTGACCCTCTCACTATCATTTTGCAACCCCTGCTCCTCCCCTGCTACCCGAGTACCCACCCACCCCACACCCTGTTCAAAGGCCACCAGTGTCTAACGGGTTTCTGGTCACTGCGAACCCGCTGCAGGCTGCCTGCTTGTATTGGGCTGTGCATCCTTACGTCACCTGGGTATGGTCTTTTTCTTTCTTTCTTTCTTCAAGTCAAAATATTCTTCCCGGGTGGGAGTCAAGCAGTTTTACCGGGAACTCTTTGTGGTTTTCATTTTGCTCATTTTTTTTTACCGAGATCTTTTCTCATCTGTTGTCACTGTGTTTTGAATCACTTGTGTGTAATACGAGTCTTTGAAAGCTGTTGCTTACTGCTAAGAATGTTGTAGTTACACAGGGACTTGGGTTTAGCATCATTTTCCATTTTAGATAACGAGTTTTGGGAAGCGGAATTGGGTTAACATAAAACCATACACAGAAACTAGCAGGATTCTTTCCTACTTATCGGAACTGAAGTAAAGAATGGAATGTTTAGAGTAGATACATTTCTTCAGTTTTACGTGTTGTTTACAGTGCATGCAGACTAACATATTATGTTAGTTTCAATACAGCGAAAGAAAAAGCAAGCTGCTTAAGGGTACGTTGTTCAAACCATCACTCGAGTTCACCACACGTGATCCATACCTGTCAATTTGTATGTACAATATTTGCTTTTTAGCATTTTGCTATTTTATTTAGTGCGTCGGTAACGCTTAAAGCGTTTTTGTACGTGTACATGGACTTGCCTTTAATATTTTGTTTATCATAATCCTAGTATTTTCACTGTTTAATAGGTGGTCCCTTAATCAATCATGGAAAGAAGTCTGATGAAACTTTTTTTATGAAGCTCCATGTACCATTGCCATGATATTTCATATTTACATTGCTATTTTCTGTTATATATATATATGTATGTATGTATACAGCATATATAATACATACATACATATATACTGTATATATACTGTTTATAAATATATTATATATATACATTATATATATATATATATACATATATATATATATATATATATATATATATATATATATATATATACATATATCTGTTTGTTGATGTAGCTCTTATAAGATGTAGCTCTTATAACATTCTTCTTCATGCTCTTCTCTCTATTTTCTCTTTAATACAAGACCACAATGTTCTATGGAAACTTGCTTTACAACTAATGGGTGTTAGGCGACTTACACACTGTAACTGTAATTGTATGAGACCGTGCAAGGTTTCCTTGGGTGTTGTCTTGTAAAATTGCCGTGTGTAAATGAGTCAGAGTGAGAGACACATATACATTTTGGGGAGATAAGCGAAGAACAGATAGTGAGACCGTCGCATGGTCAGCTCTGGTCATGGCATGAGAATAGCAAATTCTCCGGGCGTATGGGATTTCTTTATAAATAAACCCGAACTGGCCGTAGCAACTGGGTCTCTCTCTCTCTCTCTCTCTCTCTCTCTCTCTCTCTCTCTCTCTCTCTCTATCGCCGATATATTCGAAGGTTATCGAAGGGTAAATGGAATAAGTGGCAACTCGAGGTTATTTATGGCGAAGAGGCAAGGGCACTGGTGTTTTCTAAAGTCTCGAGATGGCAAGACTTACTTACGGACTGGTCAAAGACGGAGCAAGAACCCGTGTTGGCAAGAGGCCAGTTTAATCCGACATTTTGAAGGTATTCCTTCGAAGGTAAATCGAGCCTGTACCGAATGTGGAAGACAAGTAGTGTAGTAAAATAAAAACGAAAAGATAATATGAAAATTGAAAGATATTGACACACGAAATTGCATAGCATCACTCAAGTATTTGAGGCCCGGTGCAATGGCAAATCTTCGACCTCACAGCTGAACTGAACTGAAATGAACATTATACTTTATTTATCGGCATAATAACGTTATCGACAGTCAGCGAATGAAAATTCCGTCATCTCTCTAATTAGGAAAGATTTAATTGTGGTCATTATTATGATCCGTGTGTGTGTGTGTGTGTAAGACTACCGCTCAATTAGAACATGACCCATTTAGTTGGAGTTTAATCCCACCCAACCTGTCAGCTCTAGTTTAATACTACCCACAGCCTTTCAGTAGCGCGCAAGCTTATCCAGCTTTTCAATAGGAAGTATGGCTATAAAGCCTTTCAACTGAAGTAACTTCTAAAACAGTTTTTAGTTTTCTGTAAAAGAAAACTGTTGTGCCGGCTTTATCTGTCCGTCCGCACTTTATTCTGTCCGCACTTTATTCTGTCTGCACTTTTTCTGTCCGCCCTCAGATCTTAAAAACTACTAAGGCTAGAGGGCTGCAAATTGATACGTTGATCATCCACCCTCCAGTTATCAAACATACCAAATTGCAGCCCTCTAGCCTCAGTGGTTTTTATTTTATTTAAGGTTAAAATTAGCCATAATCGTGCTTCTGGCAACGATATAGGCCATGCCACCCGGGCCTTGGTTAAAGTTTCATGAGCTGCGGCTCATACAGCATTATACAGAGACCACTGAACGATTGATTATACGCTGTAGCGGCTGTACAGAAAACTCGACTGCGCAGAAGAAACTTTGGCGCATCTTTTACTTTTTTTTCGAATTTGATAATGACCTCCTCGGATCAGTCTTTGAAATGAAGTGCGGTTTTGTGTAAACTTTCAAGTTAAGCATAACCTGTTTGGGGAACAGATTCCTGGGTTGTTGTGGTGTTTGAAAATTTTAAATAGACGAAACCAGAAAAAGCAATATAATACAGCAAAATCCCCTTTAGGATTTGCTGCTCCCCCTTTCAGCAATGGAAAAAGGGGGGGGGGGGATTATGTAAATCTCTTTGAAATGTCAAAATATTTCTGGACCACAAATGTAAAAGAGTGCCGGTAACAGAGAGAGAGAGAGAGAGAGAGAGAGAGAGAAACTGGTTCCAATAGACTTTCAGCCCCGTGTTCTCTCTATGCTTGAAACTCCGTAATGACCATGTAAACACTGGGTAGGAGGTCATTCATTTTCAGTGCGCCCTTTTAATATAGATAGATTTTATGTTGGAAGAGTTACAGTGTAACATACCGGAACGCGTCTTCGATGAGATTTTGCTGTTGTCTCGGCACAAAAAAGGGGAAAATATGACTCTTATTTTATATACTGTTGCGAGATCAAACATGGCGTTATTATATACTCTGTATAACGGTTCTGCTGATCTTTGTTTTTTTTTTTTTTTTTGCTGGTGGACGAGGGTTGGATGGCACAAAGTATTTCGGGGCGCGCTGTGGGAGGTCCGCCCGCCACCCAACTAGGTCATGGGTGTTAATATTTGCTGGAGTTCGGTTACTTCTTATTAAGAACGATATCTCAGGTGGTCTTGATGTTTAGACAAGTTCAACCGGAGGAAATCACAGAAGAACCCGTATTTGAAGTGTATAGAACTCTACATAAAATCTCCATATTTTCTTTTCCAGTTCGTGAACGACTTAGCTCTCAAATTCAGATCTCAAATTTTCCTTACCTCTTGAAGGGTCAGTCCTCCTCCATTTTTCCTTCCTCTTTTTTTTTTTATTTTATTCTTAGAGTCGGGTAATATCACGACGCCAAAGAACTCTTAAATCATTTTGTCAGTCATGCCATCCTGGACTTGTTAAGGACATGAAATTGCTTGGTCCATCGGCACATGAAAAATTGCAAGTGCAAGAAAATAATTGCGTCATAAGTGAGTTTATGGTGACAGAATTGATGGAAATTATAACTGAATTACCTCAGGAGTAATGGTTTTTCTTACTTAATAATAATAATAATAATAATAATAATAATAATAATAATAATAATAATAATAATAATAAAAACGGCATCCATTCCAAAAACCAGAATTTAGGAACATGCAGCAGACCTCGTGAGTCTGGTATGAGCGGCAATGGGTCACTAGGGTGTCCGAGAACTCAAGAGAGAGAGTGAGGAGAGAGGGAGAGGTGGGAGGGAAGGGGGGAGGAAAATCACCATCATAGTCCTGGCAGTTGGACCCTCCATGCAGGCGTCTGTTATGTATCATGCTGATGGATTCTGCTTTGTAATGGAACTGCCGAAGAGGTCAACAATACGAGAGCGAATTTTGAAGCCATTTGTTGTTCAGCCATTAACATTTGTTTACTCTCTCGTCATTAGCCGAGGACGCTGTCTGGGCTGTAAGTTTCTCGTCTTCGCTTTGCAGCAGTTGCCTTCAATATTACTAACCTTTCCTTTGACGTACGCAGTTGAGAGCGCCATGTTCCATACCAGGAAGTGTCAGCCATGTTGCGTCTATCTCCTTTAAAGGATTCGGGCGTCTGTATATTTTGTCTCTCAAATTCGTGCTAAAGCTGATTCCCCCAAACCTCCTCTTCCTCGATTAAAAGTGGGGAGTACCATTGTCTCTCTCTGTATTTTTTTTTCTTTTTCTTTTTTATTTGCTGAAAGAGAGACTGTTTGTATTGGGAGGATTAGCGCTTCGGGTATTATAATCGGGAATTAATCAGTTTTTCCTAGCTGCTTATATTTAAATGCATAGTGGTAAGTATGTTGAAAATTTTATGTATATATATATATATATATATATAAATATATATATATATATATATATATATATATATATATATATATATATATATATATTACAATCGAGAATTAATCAGTGTTTCCTATCTGCTAATATTTAAACATATATATATATATATATATATATATATATATATATATATATATATATATATATTTATATTATATATATATATATATATATATATATATATATATGTATATATATATATTATATGTATATATATATGTTATATATATGTGTGTGTGTATGTATATATATGTATATATATATGTGTGTGTGTGTGTACATTGTGTGTACATTTATTCTTTATTTTCTCCAGACTAGTTAGAGGCTATCTAAACAAGTCATGTGTATTTTCCTAGATCGAAGGGTGTTTATTTTTACGTTACAGAATTGTGACACGTTCATCTTTAAATACTTTGATTCGAGATGTGTTCTTGCAGAATGGGAACTATTAAACTGGCATATTTGCACGAAGGTATCTCTGCGTGTAGCTTCCTTATGCATATAATGCATGCACATAAGGTGGTGAAAATTCATGCACACAAAGGAATGCACGAATGGACACATAGACACACCCACATTACACACGATGTATATATATATATATATATATATATATATATATATATATATATATATATATATATATATATATATATATATATATAATATCATAAATATATTATATACATAATGTTGTTTATATTATTTATACATATATATGTGGTTTGTATATATATATATATATATATATATATATATATATATATATATATATATATATATAATAATAGAGAGAGAGAGAGAGTTTTTTTTGTTCCATCTTTTCTGAAAAAACTATTAACATTTAATTTCAGTTAAATATTTTCAGATGAAAATGACCATAGACTACAGGTGCTTAACATTTCATTCCTGTTATATTACACTTTAATTTATTATGAGAATTTGTTCTTAGCAGTATTAAAAAACCATTTAGAATAACCTACAGGAACTTATGGTTGCTGCAAAGTATTGTCAGTAATTACTTTTTAGTTTTCTGTAAAAGAAAAACATTGTGCCGGCTATGTCTGTCCGTCCGCACGTCTTCTGTCCGCCCTTAGATCTTAAAAACTACTGAGGCTAGATGGCTGCAAATTGGTATGTTGATCATCCACCATCCAATCATCAAACATACTAAATTGCAGCCCTCTGGCCTCAGTAGTTTTTATTTTATTTTAAGGTTAAATTTAGCCATAATCGTGCTTTGGGCAATGATATAGGATAGGCCACACCGGGCCGTGATTAAAGTTTCATGGGTCGCGGCTCATATAGCATTATACCGAGACCACCGAAAGACAGATCTATTTTCGGTGGCCTTGATTACACGCTGCAGCGGCTGTTCAGAAAACTCGATTGCGCCGAAGAAACTTTGGCGCATTTTTCTTTTTTTTTAGGTTTATCCAAAAGTCCCAGTGCCTGTTGTCAGAGGATGGAGGCCCTCATATGAATCTTGAACATAAATAAAATTTCGACGACAAGCAATATATATATGTAACTTTTAGATACCGTGTCAGAGAATAATCTTGTCGCGTTAGTAAAGAAATGTCTGAAGGTCATTCCTTCAGTTACGTTTTAAAGTTGATTAATTTCAAAGAGAGTTCTTAGGATTCCTGACGATGTCCTTCAGTCGATTTTTGTTTTCTTCCAAGTTTCCAAGCATGCGCACGTTTTACACTTGTCCGTGTGGTCTAATGTAAAATATACATATACAGTATATACTGTATATATATATATATATATACTTTATATATATATACATATATATACATATACATATATATATATACATATACACACACTTACATGCTTACATGCATACATACATGCATATATATATGTGTGTGTGTATTCGGCATTGCTTATTTTGTTTATTATAATACAGTATATAAAAGTTATGCTGTGTTTCATACAGCAGTGTGTCATATTTTTGCCCTTATTGAAAGACTTGTGTTTTCCTCTGTACTTCATTCCCTCTGGGACTTAGGATCAAGCGGCAGTTGTTATCATTCTCATGACCTCTCACAGTAACTGTTGTTCCACCGTATGGCTTTGAAAAATGTCCAGCTGACTCATACAGATCCTTATCATGTCAAAGTTAGACTGGGTGTACATAAAGCTGTTCTTGTATTGGTCCGCATTTCCTTAAGAATGGTGAATCTTCACACGTAAAGATCGATGATGAAACTAAATGACGGTGCTGAGAGAGAGAAGAGCACTGCTTAAAGATCTCTAGCAACTTTTCTCGTGAAGGTCTTTATACTGTGCTCAGGTGGTCTCGACAGTGAACGCGCTTTGTTCACTTTATATTCACATTAAAGAAAAATTTGCAGAATCTTCAAGACAGACAAAGCAAGTAGCTTTTTTTTTTTTTTTTAGTTCAGATTACTTCCTTTGTTTCCTGTTAGTGTACGGTTTGCATCAGCGTTTCCTTTATTTGTAAAAGAACATTAATCTAAATGTTGCATATTAGTTATAGAGTTTATGGGAAACTTAGATTCCTTTTCAACCCACTCTGCTCAGGTCATGTCCTATTCAAGGAAACTGGATATGCTAATTTTCAGATTCCTTTGTAAATGTGGCCCGCAGGATGCGATTAGCATGTTAAGCTCTTGTAGTGAGAGTTAAATTTGATGGCGTCTTGTACCTTCTTTGTGCTTTCTTTGTCCCTTGTAGGTTCGAAAACCACACTTAGAAAGATACATCAAAGGTTTCTTTCCTTCTACACACCACCAACCACGTTGGAAGGGGAATTATCACCTATACAGTGTGAACCCGTGAAATTTAAGTGTACTGTAGCTATAGTGTGATGGCCTATAAAACTCCTCTCTTCATGGTCATTGGCCCTGACCCAGCTAGTGGTCTCACGGTACGGACTACCGAGCATCCACGTAAATTGGGCATGCAACCCAGAGGTGCTGTGGAGATTTGGAATTCAGGCACCATGGGTGCATGATGACTATGAATGACGCATTTACCAATATTCTCTTTAAATAGTTTAAGTAACTGTTGGTCTCTTCCTGGTACCATTTATTTTTCGTTGGCATTAATGGGCGAAGATTGAACAATCCAGACGATTGTCGTTAGTTTACATAGGATATTATCTCTCGCGCGTGTATGTGTGTGTGTGTACAAAGTATGTATATATGTATATATACATACACATATATATGTATATAATATTATAATATGTATATAATATTATATATATATATATATATATATATATATATATATATATATATATATATATACTGTATATATATACTGTATATATATGAATGAATTTTATCACATCACCGTGATTCATATACAAGCATTAAGCTACAAATGTCCTTTAATATCAATTCGCTCTACCTCAAGAAATATATGTTACCCAGAGAATTTTTAGTTGATAATTAGTTCGTCGTCACATATTATATATATATATATATATATATATATATATATATATATATATATATATATAATATACAGTATATATATATATATATCTGATGTACAGTATGTAATATATATATATATATATATATATATATATATATATATATATATATATATATATATATATATACACATATGTATATATATATACACATATATATATATATATATATATATATATATATATATATATATATACATAATATATACAAAAGCATTAGTTAGATTTCATCTCTGCTGATTCTGTAAATCAGTGACCCTTATAACTTTGTGCTTGATATTAAGTTCATATAGTTCCAAGTAATTAATACTAGTTGAAAGTCCCATAATGAAAATTTTCTGTTATCGGTATCATTTGACCTCCAGGAATGATACCAGATAAGTTCATTTACTGCAAGAGGAAAAATATTTGTACTGCACTACGGAAATGTTTTTGTTCTTATACATACGTTTTCTTCCTTTATTTTTCAGTATTTTGATATCATCAGGGAAAGACATTTCTAGATGCATTCCACTTCCAAGCTTGAGTTTTAGCAACGATTTCTGCTTAGCGTTCTCTGTTATTTGCGTGAAGGTACACATAATGAATACATAAGGGCTGCCTAGCAGGAATAAAAAAAAAAAATTAACGACTGCTTTCAGATTTTTCTTTTTATAAAGACCGAATATTATTACAGAGTCATCTTGCTCTTAAAGTCTCATTCGTTGTCTGTGACAGTGATTATCGAATGCAATTGATAATCGTTTGTCTTTGCGTCGCATAAGTGTGCCATGACTTCCTTGCCGTTTGTTGTCGGTTCCGTCACCCCAATCAATGAGTGATGGTTTCCTTTCGCACGGGAAGGTTTGATAACTTATCCCAAATCTGTGGTTTTTCTTGTTTTTTTTTTGTCTTTCATTTCTTCTTATTTACATCCAGGTTTTTGGCTTCTCCTTCTCCCGTATGGATAAAATGTTTTCCTCAATTATCTGAAGACTAGTATATGGTTTGTCAGCCTTCCAGACATTTTCTTCCCATACACATTCCTTGAAGAGCTTTTTACTAGATTCATTTAACTCTTAAAAACTTATCCTGAAGAAACGATTGTTTTCACTTTTACGCTGCTTTTCATATCTTATCAAGTAAATTTATTTTATGCATGCATGCATATACCGGCCATATGATTTCTCAGACATGATATTTATGGGAAGAGGCAAAAGCATGTTCCTACAAAGTGCAAAAGTATAAAATTAATTTTTTTTTTAAAAATTTTTACTCAAATCATCACTGTTTCCTGAAACTCATATATTAGGGAAAGATACAGCATGTATAATTTTGGGTTAGCCCTTAATTTTCAAAGAAAATCAAATAAAAAGTTGGTGATTAGATAATAACAACTCTCCCAAAATTTTGAATAAGAATAGGGAGTTATTGGGCTGGGGTAGTCAATTTGTAAGCTTCCAGATTAAATAGCCATTATGGATTTTACCCATATGCAGACGTATTTTAGTTAATATCTTATATAGTCTATTTGGGAGTCTTTTCTTCGACAAAATTCTCCAGAGATACTACTCTGTAAGTTGTATCATGACAACCAACTTGTGTTATGAGTGCCTATAATTGGACTTGAAAGAGAGTAGGACATTTTACGGAACACCTCCAGTATTAAGTGGGTATTGTTATTCAGGATTTAAAAAGGCTAGGACATTTTACGGGACATCTCCTGTTTTAAATGGGGATTGCCACGATAGAAAATGACCCGGTGGGCAAATCGGTCAACCGCGAGAGGGAATAGCAAACCGTCTTCCCGAAAAACCTGAAATCTAGAAAGGAAACTGTAAAATAGGTGAAATACAGAAGATCACGCTGAGGCTTTGGCTTGTGTAAGCCGTCCCTGTTTGTAATGGAAGCTGTAAAACGCACGTATCTGGCTAATTTTTTTTTATTTTAAGGTACGAGGAGTGAAATGAAATTCATCCTGTTTTTGCCAGCTGCGCTTTTATCATTATACTGCTATTTTTAATTCTTTCAGCTGACTCAGTGCCTGTACCTGAATGCTGCGAGACTTAAAGTTTTACGATGGTTAACGACACCTTGAGGTATCTCGCGGATCGTGATTGGGTGGCCATTCTGTGAATACCCTGTGATCTATGAGGGGATTTCTTTTACTGTGGGATTCAGTTTTATGCGACATTTTTGGTCTGCGGGGGATACTGAGGAATGGGCAAATGAGAGAGAAAGAAAGAGAGAGAGAGAGCGGAATTTTTGCGACGGTTGTACCTTTATCTTGGCATTGTACCTCTTTTTCTATGTCCCTGACACTGTTTCGTACCCTCATGGTGCACATACTTGTACGTGTTCGTTACGTTGCGACTCTGATTTACTTTCGTCAGGTAACTTGATTTTTACCCGTTCTGTTTATGATAATGCAGTCCAATGCAGTTTATGATGACTACAACAAATGGTTCACGTTCTTTTCTCTACTCAATTAAGTCTCAAGTCCATGAGCTGCTCAGCAGCTTCTGTGCCTGGGCTGTGTATACAGTTTAGGAGTCCAGGGCTTGGGTTCCTTCTTCAGGGTACGCGAGAAGACACTTTCCATTGCTTTACTGATTTTATGAATTAATTTAGTTTATTATTTGATATATGTAAAAATCCACATAGTCATAAAAGTGAAGAACTCCTCAGGAAGAGGCAAGCAACTGGAATCCCTTGCTATAAATCACCTGTCTCGGCAGATTGTGATAGACAAGTAATAATAATAATAATAATAATAATAATAATAATAATAATAATAATAATAATAATAATAATAAAATCAAAAGTTGATTCATGAGCAGGTACCCGAACTCTGTGAGAAAAAACTTTGCTATGGCATGAAAAATATCATTCTGGAATAACATCATTTATAAGCTAACGCCCATATTATAATTCTGATGTATTTAAGGCAGCTTTACCCCTCTCTCTCTCTCTCTCTCTCTCTCTCTCTCTCTCTCTCTCTCTCTCTCTCTCTCTCTCTCTCTCTCTCTCTCTCGTTTCCCTTTATTATTGAATAGGAGTGAAGGATTTCTGTATGAGCTGTTTCATTATTTTTATTGCTTAATTACATTGTATTAATCTTTGTATCATGTCTTATGGAGAGAGAGAGAGAGAAAGAAAGAAGAAAGAAGAAGAAAGAAAGAAGAAGAAAGAAAGAAGAACAAGAAGAAGCCTCTCGTGAATATCTTATGAATGATCTCACCCTGAAGTTAAGGAATTACATCCTGGAGGCTCTGCCATGCTTAAGTTAAGAAGTGAAGGTAAATGTTCCCTTTTTTTATTCTTTTACTGAGTATTAACCACTCAGATCTGTTATCTCTCTCTTTTTCTATCTACGTCCCACCTTTAGCCCGCAACAATTAAGTATTAACAAGGTACCCGATGCACTGTTTTGGTCAGAAGATGCTGACTGATTTATTAAGGAAACGAGTCCTATACTTTCCTCGGCCGCCTTAGGGAACGAACATGGACCCTCGTTTGGTGTCTCACATACAGAGAGAGAGAGAGAGAGAGAGAGAGACCAGAGAGCTATTAAAACTTAATTTTCGGCGGAAATTCTGCTGTCTGTTACTGTTTTACAAAACACTGCAGCTCTTAGATTCTCAAAGATCCATACGCAAAAGTTCAACCGTGGTGGCGAGCGCGTGCTGTATTTTTTTCGTATATTACATAAAAATATGGCAATAACAGGAGACTTAATAAAAGGCAACGTGAAATTACTATAAGACTGTTCCTTTTATACATCAATAAGCCGTCTCTGTAAATTATGCTGCATTAGCGATACCTACAGCAACAGTAACATTAATAACAACAGTGGGAATAGGAAGACCACTGTAATAACAACAGTAATAACAGTAATAACTGCTAGCAAAAAGAATAATCCAAAGAGACATGAAAACAGTAACATTACTACAAACAGTAGGAACAGGAAAAATAATAGCAACGGCAATAAAAGTAATAATTTCAAGCAAAAAAAGAAAATAATCCAAATGGAAATGAAAAAAGCCTGTTAATGATTTTATGCACTTTTTCATTGGCATCCAGGATAATGAAGGCACATGCCTCTGTAGAGATGCGCTTTTACCGAGGCACTGGGCAGAAATATCCTGTGTTCCTTGAGGATTTAAAGAATGGGTCTTGTATTCAAAAGAATGCAGGACCAGGTCCAAGACAATCATTATCGGGGGTTTTATTGTTAACCGTTCCTGCCCAATCTGTCAGGTATTCGTTGTACGTGTGCGTATTTTGTTTGTGGTAAACTTTATGTTGTGGTGTATGGTATGGTTTGGTAGTTTTTTTTTTGTGAGTCATCCCTAATATATTATATATACGTATATATATACTGTATATATAAATGTATGTATATTTATATATATATATATTAAACAGTATATATATATAATATTTGTGAAGATAAAAATGCTGCATGTGTGTGACAAAAAAAAAAAAAAATATATATATATATATATATATATATATATATATATATATATATATATATATATATATATATGTATATATATATATATTAATTTTGTCTTGTACATCGTGATATTTTTATAATAAACATTAAAAGCCACAAATATCGTTTAATATCCAATTCACTATACTTCGGGAGTAATTTACACCCAAGGGGGATTATAATTGAGAAGTGCTACGTCACCAGTGGGATTCGAACTGCTTCCTGGTTTAGAAACAATGATGTACAGTGACTTTTGACTTCTGAGTCGTCGTGTTAGTTATAACTACCCTTGGGCGTAAGTTATTTTCGTGGTATAGTGAAATTGATATTAAATTATATTTGTGGCTGAATACTTGTGTGATAGATACACAGTACAATATATATATATATATATATATATATATATACCATATATATATATATATATAATATATATAATGTGCGCTTGTGTATGTATGATCTGTGTGTGTGAGAGAGAGAGAGAGAGAGAGAGAGAGAGAGAGGGAGAGAAGGAATAAGAAGTCTTGTCTTGTTGCTGTTTGTAAAATATTCGTGGTTGATTTTGGTATTATTTTTTATATATTAAATTGTTAACGTTTACTCATTTTAATCGCTTTTTGCGCTGGCATTACTAATTAATTTCTGTTATGATTTTGGTATACTTACCCCCACACCTATATTAATAATTAAATCGGTTATTGTTTTTTATTTGTTATTTGTTCTTTTTAGCATTGCTATTCAATGTAATTTGAGTTTTGTAAGTTGCTGCTGTATGGTGGATTTAAGTGTGTTAGAATTTGTATGTGTGAGAGCTTAAGAACAAGTCTGAGACAAGAGTGTGTAATGTCTAATGTCAGCTAATCTTTAGGGAAGGAGTGGTGCGAGAAGTCAGAGGGAGGGCGATAGATGTAGGTGCAAAATTTTGGGATAGGAAAATGGGCCGTAAATGGAGTGTGGAATGGCTGAGGCTTATAGATAAAACAGTACTGGCTGGGGATAGTGAAGAGAAATTACAGAAATTAGTGAGAGAATTTGAAACAATTTGCAAGAGGAGATAATTGGGGTTAAAGGTGAAGAAAAGCTGTTAGGTTATTAGGGAAAATGGAAATCGGCAAGATAAAGCAATATTGATGGTGGAAGAATGGAGGTATTAGATTATTATAAGTATTTGGCAGTAAATGTATAGGATGCTGGTCGTATGAGAGAAGAGGCAAGTCACAAATAGGAAGGAGAATGTGTAAAAGATGGAGAGGAACCTTGGACTGTCTCTGAAAGGTAAGTCTGGAATGTGTGTAGAGATTATTGAACCAATCTTCCATTATAGAAGTAAAGTGTGGTTTGGTACAAATAAAAGCAGAAAGGTTGAAGCTGATGAGATGATTTTTTTATGTAGTGTATGTACGTAAGAAAATGTTGGCATAGGTTAAAGGATGAATCAAAATGTTTTGAGATGGTTCACTCGCGTGGAGAAAACACTGGAGGAGAAAGTGAACAAAGCGAGATAGTGCTTGTACGGTAAAGTTGAGTGGCGCAGTGTGGCTAGATTCCCTTTGTGTAAATGTACTAATAGGCTAATGATGTGGAAGTTTTGTGCACAGGGGTTCGTCCACAAAAGAATAGGTGAAGTATGAATGTAGCAGAGTTCGTTATATTCTCTTTTTCTGAGAGCCAACTCTTACTGGGGAAAATGCTCATATTATATACGGTATGTAATGTCCGTGTATGTATGTGTGTGTGTGTTTAATAGTGTATAGATAAGTTTTTGTTATAGTTAACCTAATAACAATATTATAGGTGAATATTATTATTTGTGTCAGTATAACTACGTTAAATCCGCAGGTAGGAAAAGAGATCTTGTACAGTGTTAGAATAAAATAACTGCTATCAAGTGATAAATCCTTTTGTTCTCTTCAACTTTCGGTCACTGATCTGGCAGGACTAGGATAAAAAAAAAAGAAGGTTAGGCTTACGAACCTTCCGAGCTTAAATTATATATACATTTGACAGTCATGACGTCTTGTCACCACCTTGACCTAACCGAAGGTCACACGCATAAAAACACATTGTTTTGGCTGAACAGGTGCTGCACTTGTCTAGTCTTACTAATGAAGCAGCTGACGTGTTGTATTCTGGTTTTCTTTTTGTACTATTTCGCTCATGAGGGATCTGGAAAGCATTTTTCTTCCCCTTAAAGCTTTTATTGTTCCCTTTCGAGGAACTGTGTCCTTTTAAAAAAAATTATAGTAATAGATGCATAAATAAATTAAACAAGCAAACTTGTGGTTTAATGTTTTGTTTGTTTGCGATGTTTCTCCTCCTTTTTTTTCCTCTTATCCCTTAGACTTTTATTTTGTCTAACACCAAAAAACAGATGACTTCTTTTATTTCTTTTATTTGCTGAGAGTTGGTCTGTTCTAAGAACTGTCCTGTTTTGTCATTTTAGTCATTTGTTACGTTCTGTCACAAAATAGCAAACACGGCCGAAGATGATAAGTCATGAAGTAATACTGGCGAATCAAATCGATACATAAATAGACGAAAAAGTAAGCACGTGGTTAAAATACTTAGTTTTTATGCGCGATTGTTTTTTTTTTTTTTTGTCCTACCCAATGCCAACCAAATTAGTTCTCCGTACATTTTTTTTTTCTTCTCTCATCAGAGGCTTCGTTTGTTTTTCTTTTGTTCGGCATCTCAGACTGATAGTTTTTTTTCCTAGCCACATAGCCAAAGTTTTTTTATATAAATTTTTCTCTATTTTATTTTTATTTCTTGTATTTTGTGGTTAATTCGTTTTTAATGATGATCGTTAAAACCTGACATGTTACTGTTTAATGATGATTTTTTTTTGGGGGGGATGTGTGTGTGTGAGTTATGTTGAATATTTAAGTGTGTGTACTCTAGTACGAAATGGGTATTTCATGTTGCCATAAGATTATCTGTTCTTCCCAAGTTTGATCAGTGAATCAACAACGGCAGTAACTTAACAAGACTCTCGTCCTTTTCCTTTCCTTCCTAAATCTTTGGTACCTTAAAAAGTACAGTAAAAGATGGCTTTTTAAGCTTCCCTTTTTTGTTTTTCGTTCCCTGACCAGTGCCAGGTGCATTAGCCTTTTTTATGCATTTCATCTACGTCATTAGTTTTTTATTTGAAACCCAGACAAAATAGAGTATTTTCCGTAGTTACTCTGGCCAGGTGTTTTCCTTCTTTCTTCACTTTTTAGATTATTTTTTATCTGTAAACATTGATTACTTAGATCTAAAATTAAATGATGTGGTTAAATTTTTATTTTTTTATCATTTTTCTTTTGTATAGCGGCCACTCGCTAATCTCGTTCGGCATCTTAACAAAATTGGAAGATTTACTTCATTGATTGAGCTTAAATTCCTGCTAGGATACTTTGAGAAGTTAGATCATTCATTCGTTATGTTATCATTCAATCACTAGGATAGCCTGGCAACCAACAATCATTATTCTGCTCTATGAAAGAGAGACTGTTCAGATGTGCATCGTTCATTTAACTTTTTTGTATATGTTTGTGTCTCATCTGAAGGTGACCTTTCCTGACAGGGGATCATGTGGTCGAAAGTCCTTTGAACGGATTTCAATGGCAAGTTAGTTGCTAATTGGAGGCAATTACATTCCTGTAACCGGGCTGATTGCTAAGTCATTAGGTCCACGGTTTCAAATCAGCCAGTTCAGCTGTTTTGACGAAGTTTTCGTCTTGTGTGTGTGTGTGTGTGTGTGTGTGTGTGTGTTGTAGAAAAGTCTTGAACGAAGGAATGAGTGGTGAGCAGTCACTTGAGAGAGAGAGAGAGGTGGTCTAGGAAGCTGCAGTATGGCGTGTATTTGTGCAGTCAGTAACTCTATTTAGACTGGAACACCGTCATTTGATGTCCTTTCATGTGTGTTCATGCTTATAAAGAATGCTTAATAGTTAAATATACTTCAGAAGACTGGTCATAACCTTCTCATATCGCATTGCTTTGCGATTATATAGAATTTAGCCCCTGCAGTGAAAAGTGATAATAAATATTTACGGACATTGAGGCGTGATATATAGAAATATTACTATGAATTCTGAGAAAGAGAAATGCAATGAATATTTTTTCCAGAAGAGTTGGAGAGGTAGAATTCACTGCAATCTGTATTTTTTCAGGAGACTTTAAAAATAGCAACATCACTGATGTTAAGTTTCCAGAAGTAGATGTGCAATAGATTTCTCAGAAATAGACAGCTGTAGAGATATAACGTCATTTTTCTCAGAAATAAGATGCGCTAGATGGTTTAGTTAAAACATTTGTTAATAAATAGAAATAAAGCTGGAATTAAATGAAACAGCAGTGTATGTTATAGACTAAATTCACCGTCGTGATAAGTAATAAAAAAAGAATTCTTTTTTAAAGTCGTTGATCTCTGCTGATGTAAAGGAATTGCACAGATTTCTTGGCCTGAGATTTCTCTCTCTCTCTCTCTCTCATTCCTCACATGGTATCCTTTAAACCCACATCTGTGGGTCGTTTTTCTACTATCAGTTTGTAATTTCGGAAATCCACGCTCTCTCTCTCTCTCTCTCTCTCTCTCTCTCTCTCTCTCTCTCTCTCTCTCTCTCTCTCTCTCTCTCTCTCTCTCCTTCCAAATGTAAAAGTTTATTAATTTTTCATGATTATTGGACTGTGAAGGATGAAAAAATGTAATTTAATTAGTTAGTTTCTCTTAAGATTCGTTAATTAGTTCCGATGGCGTCCTTTTATGTGAATCGTAATATGGCCAGATTAAATAGATTCAGAATAATAATAATAATGCGTGATTAGGGACAGATTAATGTGGAGATACCTATATTTTCGTTAATAAGAGTTCCTACGTGTTAGGCTCTTTCTTTTTTATGTATATATTTGTCTTTAAGAAGTAAGCAAAAACATTCCTGTAAGTAAAAACATTCTTGAGCATCTCAGATAATGACCAAAACATCGCCATGTACGGAGCACATCAGCATATATCTAACTATCTATCTATCAGTCTATCTATCTGTCTATCCATATATATATATTTCTTTGTGTAGATTTCATTTAATTCTAATTTTATCGCTTTTTGTGTATGTATGTTCCTTTGTGGAAATTGTATTCAATTCTAATTTTATCGCCTCTTGTACATTATGTTTATTTGCAAGAAGAGGAGAACAGAGAAGGATTTCTTCGATGATTGTCAAGTGTGCTTAAGATGCCAGCGGTTCAGTGAGGCGTCTCTCGTCAGCGTCAACTTGTTTGTTTTGCGCTTTTAAGAAGATTAAAAGGAAAAGGGACACAGCTTGGCTTGGAGAAGCTGGAGTCTGATTGCACGCAGAATCAAGGCAACAGCTGTTCGCTCGCCGAGGTCAGAGATTGATGGGAGTAGGGAATTTTGATGGTGTGTGTGCGTATGTGTATAATTATATATATATATATATATAGTATATATATTTATATTTATACACACACACAGACTTTTACATATATATATATATATATATATATATATATATATATATGTGTGTGTTTGTATATATAGGGAGAGAGACATATAGAGTGTGTGAGAGATTTGTGTAAGAGAGAGAGAGAGAGACCTACTTGGTGTTCTCCCAATCTTATTTTTTTTTTTATGCCGGGACAGAGGTACCTTGTATGAATACATTGTTCCTTATTTTTACTTTGTAAGAGAGAGAGAGAGAGAGAGAGAGAGAGAGAGAGAGAGAGAGCACAAGACTGACAAACCTACCCGATGCCCAGATAGTTTATTTTTATTTTTAGAAGACAAGGTCAGAGATACCAATGTGTGAATACATTGTCTCTTACTTTTGCTTTATAAGAGAGAGAGAGAGAGAGAGAGAGAGAGAGAGAGAGAGAGAGGCCTTCAATCACTCGGCATGTAAACAATATCCAAGATTAATTATTTGCGTTTTACAAATGAAAGAGAGAGATTTGTACCTTGTAAACAAGTCCCAGTGCTTTTCATTTTTCCACCCAAAAGGATTTCGCTGTGGTATCAATAATTTACTTTGTTACAGAAAAATTAAGAACAGACTTGACAGTTCAAAGGAAACGCTCCTGGGAGCATAAAGAAACTCTCTCTCTCTCTCTCTCTCTCTCTCTCTCTCTCTCTCTCTCTCTCTCTCTCTCTCTCTCTCTCTCTCTCTCTCTCTCTCTCTCTCAAGGTTGGTGAGGATCGACTTCCTCATTGCACTAGATGTTGGAATTTCCTCCCCTGTGGATTACCTCGTTGGAAAGTCGGTGAAGGATGTCTTCTGGATGATTCGAGAATGAAAGCATTCTCGAACGTTCTAACAAAAGCCATGGCCGTGTTTTTTTTTTCATTCCATTTTAGTTCTTTTTCCGATGTTAGACACTGTTTTATTGGGTGCTGGCAAAATTTTTTACTAATAGATACAGTGTAGTATACACATATATGTGCGTACACAAGCACACTCCCATATCAGATATATGTATATATGCTTGTATATATATATATATATATATATATATATATATATATATATATATATATACATATACACACACACACATATGAGCTAATCAACACATGAGCACGTCCTTCACAGAAATAAAGCTCTGACTCGTTGGGATCGAACTCTAGTCTGTCAAATTAAAGACCGGGGTTCGATCCCGATGTAATCAGAAATTCTAAACACATTTATATGTTATATAATATAATGTATATCTATATATGTATATATATATATATATATATATATACATATATATATATATATATATACATATATATATACTAGTGACCAACCCAGCGATGGAATAACTGAATGACAGCCGATAAGCTCTCTCTCTCTCTCTCTCTCTCTCTCTCTCTCTCTCTCTCTCTCTCTCTCTCTCTCTCTCTCTCTAACACCACCCTCTCTACTCTCTCTCACTTCCTTCCCCCAACCCCTCTCTCTCTCCTCTCTCTCTCTCTCTCTCTCTCTCTCTCTCTCTCTCTCTCTCTCTCTCTCTCATTCTCCTCCTAACACCCTCTCTCTCTCTCTCTCTCTCTCTCTCTCTCTCTCTCTCTCTCTGTCACCCCCTTCCCAAACCCCGCCCCCTTTGGTGCCATTGATGCCTTACCCCCACAGCATTCTTTTCTAGACAGTAAGTCATATGTATACCGAAATTAATTATGATAAATTCGTAAAGTTATTAAGCCTACGGGCATAACCAGCCCCGTTTCAAGGGCACACCAGCTCCGTTTCAAGGAAACCCTTCCCCACCCCTGATGCCTTTTGGTGCTAGTGATGTCTTACCCCTACAGTATTCTTTTCCAGATAGTAAGTCACATGTATACCAAGTTTGGTTGAAATTGCTCAATGCGTTTCAGAGTTATGCTGGAACATACATACATATAACCATTATATATATATATAGATATATATATTATATTATATTATATTTTATATTATATATGTGAGTGTGTGTATTAAAATGCGTGTGTAAATCCCTGAAACTTTGCTTGCATTAATGTCTTTGTGTAAAATAGCATTTTCTCTAATATATTATAGTCACAATTCCTTAGTTTCCATTTGCTGAACTGAATGTAAGCATCCCTTTGCACATCTCGAAATTAGGAATGTTTGTGGTATGCTTCTGCACCAATTCGCATGTCCCATTCCGATAAACAACGAAGATATATTTTATGATCTCTAAGCAGTCTGCGCTTCTTTTGTTCTTGGTATTTACTCTTCATAAGCCGTGCTTTGCTGTTTTCAAGGTTCCTTGGCTGGAAGTTTGCCTGTAGGTTATTATTATTATTATTATTGGCCCTACCAGAAAACTAAAGATAAAAAAGGAACATAAGAGAATGTAGAGATTTCTATGATGTTTGGTAGAAGGTTGCGGGAAGTCTATGGGTGACCGAGGGTTACCTGATCGCCAACGGAAAAAAGTTTAACGGGGCAGCATCGTGAATTCAATGTTGGCAGAAACTCAAAGACGAAATATTACTGAAAATAAAGATTTTTTTTTTTTTTTGCCGGTTACCCCATTTCGAAATTTGTAGAATCTCATAGATCATCAGAGTCTTGTTCTTACAAATCATGGTCAGTGCTGACATTTAGCTTTCGGTAATTACAATAACCTAGTAAATATTATGAACACTAGGAAGACTTTACAGTTATATGCATACTTTAGTTGAATTCATCCTCACCATCAACAAATAAATTGGAACTATTTCTACAAACTTCCCGAGAACGTAGCATGATCAAGTGCACCTTATGTGGTGCACTGTATGCGATAAGGTTCTTTGCAGCGTGCCTTAGGGCTATTCTAGCCCCTTTCGTTCCTTTGCTGTACCTCCTTTCATATTCTCTTTCTTCCATGTTACTTCCCGCCCTCTCCTAACAATTTATTAATAGTGCAACTGCGACGTTTTCCTCCTGTTACGCCTTTTAAACTTTTACTGTCAGTTTCCGTTTCAGCGCTAAATGACCTTATTGGTCCCAGTGTTTGGTTGTTGGCCTAAGTTCTATATTTAGTTCAGTTCAACCTATTTCTACAAACTCATTCTTGGACTGTAATAAGTTGCATAGCCTTTGCATCCTCAACCCGTTCCTTGGTTTTCTTTGCATTAACCGTAAGCTAATAAAGGTCAAGTA
>NC_089795.1:82232662-82262662 GCF_040412425.1 Macrobrachium rosenbergii
TCTTGTAAGCCGTCGATTTCCCTAAGTATGGATACGTCAGTCGTGAACCAGATTCCCCATTCATTATTTCACTGAAAATCTGCGTCGAAGCAAAAGCGACCCTGAGCTCAAATCGAGACGCATATGTGTTTTAATCCGACGTCGGAGAGATTCACTTGGCAACATTGCAAATAGACTTCCAGGTTGATGACTCGTAGATGGGACCCTTCTGGATACTCTCTCTCTCTCTCTCTCTCTCTCTCTCTCTCTCTCTCTCTCTCTCTCTCTCTCTCTCTCTCTCGTCGCTCATGATCGCCTTCTCTTTCTCTTACTTCCCAGGAGCAGTTCTCTCTCTCTCTCTCTCTCTCTCCCTCTCTCTCTCTCTCTCTCTCTCTCTCCACATTGTTTACAAAAGTCTGCAACGCATGTCCATACACACGGAAGACCTTAGCATTACACTCTTGTTTCTTTTCTCTCATATATACATGTATATATATATATATATATATATATATATATATATATATATATATATATATATATATATATATAATGTATATATGTATGTATGTGTATATATAATGTATATATATATATATATATGTATGTATATATATATATATATATATATATATATATATATATATATATATATATATATATATATATATATATATACACATATAGTTCAGTGTGTAGGTGTGCTTTTTGTTACTTGGGTGCCCTTTTTTATACTTACATATGCGTGACTTTTTTTTTTTACTCTGAAATGCTAAGCCAGGAATATCGCCTAAAGTTGAATTAACAGAATAGAATAGAGTCAGAATGGAATGGGTTAGTGTAAGTTGAGGTTACTTGTGGAAATGGCTGTTGAGGTTGTTAGGAGAGCAATTAAGATGTCTAGAGACTGGACTGATAGCGGGAGTTTATGGAGTTGCAAGTAAAATCATGATGTGTGGTGGTAGTAGTGGCTGAGTACCTAACCAAGGTTTGTAAATTGTCTGCATAAAGAAAAAATCTGAAGGACTTTGTTAGAGTGTAAGAATAATAGTTAGTCAACTATATAAAGGTAATAGGGATTGAAACGCCTGTAAGAGTAATGGATCATTTCTTAGTAATGGATCATTACTTAGTATTCAATGTGACTTGTGGGGTAAGATTTTGATTTAGAAAGTAAGACAGATGACTGAAAGATTAATAAGAAAAAACACTGTGGGTGTAGACAAGGAAGAGATATATGGATCAAGTTTTTTTTTAACCACAAAGCAGGTGTGTAAGAAGCATGAAATTAAAAGTAAAAACTTGAATGTTGAATATATGAACCCAGAGAAGTTTTAGGACAGAATCGATAGACAGGCAATATTGAAAAACTGCTAAGGCTAGAGTGCTGCAAATTGGAAAGTTGATTATCCACCCTCCATTCACCAAACATACCAAATTGCAGCCATCAAGCCTAAGTAGTTTTTATTTTATTTAAGGTTAAAGTTAGCCATAATCGTGCTTCTTGCAACGATATCGGATAGACAACCACCTTGCCGTGGTTAAAGTTTCATGGGCCACGGCTCATACAGCATTATATGCTGTAGCGGCTGTACAGAAAACTCGATTGCGCTCATTTTTTTTACTTGTATTTTGTCTTTATGGATGGAATTATGTCAAGAAGTCAGAGAAAGGACAGTAGACGTAGGTGTAAATGTATGGGATAAGTATGGTGTACTGTGTTTAGGGGGCTTCGACGTGCTGGTGGTGAGGATTCTTTGTACGTATGAGAAGAGATTAATGTTGTGGAAGCATTTTGCTCAGGCTTTCATGCTGAATTCATGAGTTAGCTTATGTGCGTGACAGTGTAGTGATGTTGGGCCGTTTGTTCACTGGAGCCACCCTTGTAAAGGGAAACGGCTAAGTACTGGATGCATATATGTATATATACGTACATATATGTATATGTATACAGTATATAATATATATTTGTATATATATATGTGTATATACAGTATGTATATATACAGTATACACTTTTATATCTTTTGAATATAGTATAATAATTGGGCTCTTATATGCATATGAGATCGGAACACTGGAAGACTGAATGTTTATGTATACATATATACACATTTATACAAACATACATACATACATACATGGATTCTTATATTCATGCGAGATTAGATCACTGGAAGACAGACAGAGTCAAGGTGAGGAGAAAGCAAAATTGAAAATGCGATCATTCCCCTATTTAAAGGGATTTGATGGCCGTTACGATGACATCGCTTCGGATATGACGCGAAACGAGAGGAGGACAAAGGGGATATTTATAACGATTTTAATGGACGCGGACACTGTCGCAAAAGAGAGTTTGCCGGTGGGTTATTGTGGATATGAACGAGGCATTAAAAATACATTGTCCTGGGTAATGTTGCGCTTCAGTGCATATTGCTTAATGATGGTGGAGTGAATGCAGATATTTTTTGTTTTTTGTGGAAGGGAATGAAACTGATTCTGGTTTGTGGTGCTTATTATTATTATTATTTTTTTCTTGTGATTAAATGCTAACATTGCGTCTATTCTCGCGTGTGCATGGAAAATCTGATAAATGAGCAAGGCTGTGATAATTTTTGCTAGTATTTATTTTCCTTTTTCTCCAAAATAATTCTTAATGAAAGTTATTACCACAATGAGTCATTACTAAAAGAGCAACGTTAGGTGAATTTTCTTCGTATATATTGATAACCATATTTGTATTTCACCAATAATTTTTGCAGTATACTAAAAGTGTTAATATTCCGTTTTGAATCATTTTAATGTCGATTTGAAAAAGTATACAATAATCCTTCTACTGTAGTTCTGTAGTTAGCAATGCAGTTTTCAGTTGTGTACACCCTTTACTAATACGAGGAATTTGGCTCTTATGCCACAGACAGGTTTCGGTTAGATAAGATTTTTAAAATGTGACTCATTGGAAATATGAATTATTGAGATAAAAATGCTATTGTCAGCGGTCCTTCTTCCTACAGCATTCCGCTGAAATGCTCAGTGAGAGATTCTCTTGCTCAGAAAATAGCTAGATATCTTTGTATATCATAGTTTTAAATTCCCTTTGCTTCAGAAAATAGCTAGATATCTTTGTATTTCATTGTTTTGAATTCCCTTAGCTATATTTTTTCTGATATGCTGTACACGCGCAGATAGTCGTACATGATCACAAACATACAAAAACGCACATTTTATATGTATATATATATACATATATATTGTATTGTAATATGTCTATGTATATACTGTATAATATATATTGTATATATAAAGAGTATATATATATATATATATATATATATATATGCATGTACATATGCATGTACATAACGTAAAGTGCTTTTTTTTGTTATATATATACATATATACATACATACATACATACATACATACATATATATATATATATATACATATATATATATATATACATATATATATATATATATATATATATATATATATATATATATATATATATATATATATCTGCGCGTGAGTATTAAAAATATAACAAAGAAAGGTTAAAACTATGGTAGCAGGTAACAAAATAAAAGTATATCTATTTATTTTCTAAGTAAAAAAAAAAAGCCATAAGAACCAATTAACCACGGTCTAGGTATATACCTAGACCGTACACTTAACCTTTCGATTTCTTCACACCTCTTGGAAATGTTTGTCACTGCAAAGCCTTGATTCCGATATAAATAGCAAATGAAGAAACCCCAACTTCCTGTGGGGAGATTCGAACTCGCGCTTTTTTGGTTAAGGTGAGGTTAGGCTAATCCACTCGGCCACGAAGAAGGATGTGAATCGTTTTCAGAGTATACAGTACATATTTCAACCTAAAAACAAATAAAAGCTAAAACACTATTGTATGATGGTATGGATGTTTCTATTCCAGTTCTAGTGAAAGGGATCTAAACCGACAGGTGTATAAATATGTCTGTACGAACGAGAATAAACTCGGATCTTTCTTTGTGGCTGTGTGATTTAACTTAACCTCACCCCATCCCAATGGAAATGAGATCGAAAGCATAGCGCCGTCAGTGCACCTCATGTGGTACACTGTAGGCATTCCTAGCTGCAACTACTTTCGTTCTTTTTACTGTACCTCCTTTCATATTCTCTTTCTTCCTTCTTTCTTTCCATCCTCTCCTAACAACTGATTTATAGTGCAACTGCGAGGCTTTCCTCCTGTTACACCTTTCAAACTTTTACTGTCAGTTCCTTTTCAGCGCTGAATGACCTCATTGGTCCCAGCGCTTGGCCTTTGGCATAAATTCTATATTCAATTCAATTCAGTCTGTACTAGGATGGGAATTTCTTTATTGCTCTTCCTTCAGATGTGTGATTGTGTATCGCAGTAAACACTCGGTCTGTACGTCACATGGAGCCTGTCTGTGCCCGTATGTTATCCGTAATGACGGGAGGAATAAGCTTTTTATCAAAGGAAGCACAGGTGACAATTAAAAATATTTTCCCATGAACTTGGCTTACCCGACCCCACGTTTCGAGTATTTTCGTGCTGTCGGTGTCTACGGTGCCTTTGACATTCTATTAATGGCTGTCTTTCGTGTGATTCTTTAACGATCGAGTCGCCTCACATCAAAAGGCAAGTCTTATTTGGTCTGTGCCTAGAGAAATCGAAGTTTAACTCCGAATAACGATTTATTTATATTGTAAGAGAGTCAGCGGAATTTCTTTTATTTATTTTTTTCTGATAACCAGGTCCAAATCTTTCATCGCATTCTTTGACTGTTTTCAAGAACTTCGTTTACAGATCCCTGTTTATCCCTTCTTGTCAGTCCCTTCGACTTTCCACCTCATTTAGCTTTTCGCGCAAGACATGTATTTACCTTACCCGAAGTTTGTCTTTGCTCCGTTTTGTGATTATAAGGTGATTTTCGCTGATGTTCAGTACTGGGGCTAAAGAACTAATTAAGCATAAAGAATTCTTGTAAATCCTGTATTTTGACAGTGAAATGTACATGTATGAAAAGGAGCCCAGTGTGTCTCGAAACCATTGTGTTTATAGAGATTAAAGGAAGTTTTTCAAGCGAGTGTTTTGAATTCCTTTTCTTGTGGGTTTCAAATTTTACGAAATTTACAATTAACATGATATATAAAGCACCCATTGACGCCTTGGAAACTACCTGATCAGTTTGGCAATAATTTTCACAATGAGAGCATCAGCATCCGGGTTAGTTGACCCCCTCCGTCTCTGCAGTAAATCGCAATTGAAAAGGAACACTTTATAGATAATGTATAAATTTGATCGTTTGTGATGGTAGTTGAATTGCAAACATAAATAACGTATGAATTATCATTTATGTGTAATTTTATAAGGAAAATTGCAAGATATCCAGTGGTTACAGTATGTAAAGGAGGAGGCAAAACTGTAGATGGAGTACGCAGAGCAGTTTTTTACTTTATCAAAAATGTTTAATTATTAATGAGAAGAATAATAAAAACACCGGATTTCGCCTGGAACTCATTTTAGCAATCGTGGGGTGATTTGAGTGAATGTGTGTCTCAGGTGTAGGCGAATAATTTGGGAAATAAGTTAGACACAGCGTAAGAGATATAACTTTATTACAAAAAATATATATATATTTTGAGAAACAGTGGAGCGCTGCAAAGACTCTCGACTTATCGTCCTTTGTAGCAGACTCTGGTAAAGGACGATAAGTCGAAAGGCCCAGCACTCCATTGTTTCTCTTTTCCTTCTTGGATTTGTCGTTATATTTATACATATATATATATATATATATATATATATATATATATATTTATATATATATGGCTAGAAGAAGAAGAAGAAGAAGAAGAAGAAGAAGAAGAAGAAGAAGAAGAGAGCTGATGAGAGAGAGAGAGAGAAGAGAGAAGAGAGAGAGAAGAGAGAGAGAGAGAGAATTTCTAGTTAATGAATAAAATCGTCAGTCTAAAGTCGAGTCGTATAGCTGTAGAGGACGGAAGGTAGAAGGCGTGGCTGTGTGGTTGACCAGGTGGTGTTCTGAAGGGCACTCTTCTGGAATCGGGGAAGGGAAGGGAGGAAGGGCTGCTCCTCCTCGGTCTCAAAGGGAGGGAGTGAGGGAGGGAAGGAAGAAGAAGGAGCAGGATTCTTCTTCTGCTTCTTCTTCCAAAGGACGCGGAGAACAAGGAAGAAGGGCCCCCGGGAGTTCAGAACTGTGAATTTGTCTAGTGAATGTTGATCCCAAATTTTTTTTTCTTGTCACATTCTTCGGGGGGGGAGGGAAGGGGATCATTTAGGCTTATGGCGAGGACGCACAAGCCAGCAAGGAGAATGAAGAGCAGGAAGAGGGGGAAGAATATAGAGTAGATGGTTACTAAGAGTGCAGGAGTCTTGCTTTTTGTTGATGCTTATACTTCACCATTAATATTTTTAATTTTAAAATCTTTAGATTTGATTTACTTTTTGAAGGAGATGAGGATTTTCGTTTGTAGTCTTACTTCGTTAAGAATGTGTAATGTTGAAAACGTTATATTTGATTTACTTTTTAATCTACGAGCAGTCATAAACGTGACAGCTTTGCTTCTCTTTATATTAGGTATTTTTTTCATCCAAGCACAAAACGATTTGTTTTCAGCTCCAGATGCTACTTGGAACCAAATTTTTAAGCCTAATCAGTGAAAGGCAATCAATATATAGCCTATAATATATTATATATATATATATATATATATATATATATATATATATATATATGTATATATATATATATATATATATATATATATATATTATATATATATATATATATATATATATATATTATATGTTTATATATTATATGACTGTATGTTGTATATATACATATATGACTGTATGTGAGTATGTATGAATAATGTATGTGAAATATGTATGTATGCAGTAATATGTATATGCAGTAACATCCGACAGCAGAGAGAAAAAGTATCCAGTTCAAGTGGACGATGAAGTACCGGAACACTCGTTGACATTTGAACGAAATTCCCCATTTGATTATTCCATGATGGAATCCGTGTTAACTGTTCTGAATCTCATGCCATGGTGAGCATCACCGCGCAGTTGAATTGTCATAAATAATTCATTTCTTTCGATATAATGAAGGTGACGATTGGTCATCATTACAGCATCATGATTATCGTTGTTTTTGTTGCATGGTACAAGTTGATGTCATCAGTCGTAGCTGTCATTTTTAGTTTTCTGTAAATGGAAACCATTGTGCTGGCTTTGACTATCCGTCCTCACTTTTTTCTGTCCGCACTTTACTGTCCGCACTTTCTCTCTCCGCCCTCAGATCTTAAAAACTATGGAGGCTAGAGGGCTGCAAATGGGTAAGTTGATCATCTACCCTCTAATCATTAAACATACCAAATTGCAGCCTTCTAGCCTCAGTAGTTTTTATTTCATTTAAGGTTAAAGTTAGCCATAACCGTGCTTCTGGCAGCGGTATAGGATAGACCGCCACCGGGCAGTGGTTAAAGTTTCATGGGTCGCGGCTCATACAGCATTATACCGAGACCACCGAAAGATAGATCTATTTTCGATGGCCTTGAGTATACGCTGTAGCGGCTGTACAGAAAACTCGGCACATTCTTTACTTGTATGCGAATTTAGCTGTTCATCCTCCATCTTGATAGGAAAGGATGCAATGCTTTATAATTACGTACGATAAAAGACCGTGTATGTGAGGCTTCAGTCAGTATATTTTATCATATTTATATGAAAAAGGCAAAATTGGGGAAAATGCCTAATGACAAAATGTAACCCAGGCCCTGTTGGGAAGAAGAAGAAAAAAAAAAAAGCTGAAGCGATGGACTTTTTATGTTTTCAAAATGATTTACCCATCTTTAACATTCCTTGTGTGTACGCACGCATTTTGGTCGGTCCTGAACACGTCGAAGAGCTCAGTTTTCATTTACAAGCACACGCACACTGCGGGTCTGTACAAGAGAAGCCTCGTTAAAACGGAACATCGCCTTTGAATACGAAAAATTTTAAGTATAGATATGCAATAAATACGCAATTTCTGTTCAGCGGACAACTGGTTGTAAAAAAAAAAAGCAAATTTTGATTTTATTTATTTTCATATTTTATCTGCTTGTGCACTAAACTTCAGTATTTGATCGATATACTGACTTCGTAAAATGTTATAATTATGCAACCAACAGTCTGAAAACTTCTTTCTGCAAAAGCGAAAAGCAGTTATGCACCACTGTTTAAAGCAGATGGAATGAGCATTAGATGGTATGGGGTTTTCAAAAACAACTTGTGTTTTTTTATAGAAAAAATGGGGTAGCATTTATTTTAAAATCACATAATCAGGGAAGTACTTTCTAGATACGTTTTGCAATAAGTTTACCTGTCCTTCTTTATCAACATTTTTGGCGTCGTGGAGATTTGAAATGAACTATAATGCTGAATTTGCCCAGAATAGTTTGGATTTTTATTTAGATAAGTTTACGTCATTTCTGGCCTTGTACACCATTTCTTTCCATTCCTTGATATAAAGCCCTTGTTTTCACGGTGCTAAGCAATAGGACTGAATTCTAAGGCCATCAGCTATCCTGACCCAGCTTCTAATTTATATTCACCACTTAGCCATAAAATGATCCTCCCTTCACCATCTTTTATTTACTTCATTTTTTTTCTATTTGGCTAAAAAAAAAAAACCCTTGCCCGACCCCATCTCGCCTGACATCCATCCAGCACCCGTCTTATTCAAGGTGACAAGTTTAGCAATCTTTGGACTGGCTGTAAAATTCGCTTCCTAGTATTATTTTCTGATTCCTGTAATCTTCCCTCTCTCAGAGTTAACTTTTAGCTAGTAATTTGGAAAGAGACCCCCCCTCTCTCTCTCTCTCTCTCTCTCTTCTTTTGATTTAATTTTCCATTTCGGTGTTGCCATTTCACTGATTTAACTAAAGTTACTGCCGGGTCGATATGATTTTTTCACCTTCCATATATGTGAAAATTAACTTTGTAAGTTAGTGGCTTTTTCAGCTTGTTCCCCATGATTGTTTACGCATTATTAGTAGCAATAGTAAATGTTTACACAATAATAATAATAATAATAATAATAATAATAATAATAATAATAATAATAATAATAATAATAATAATAACAGCAGCAAACAAATGGTTACTTGGAGAAACGTGTATGGTACAAGTATGTATAATTGGATGCCAACTTTGTGTAAATCAATTTTATTCAGTCCTTGATGTTTGTATGCATGTGTCTACATACAGTGGTACATGATTGTTTTCAAATTTCGCTATAGCCTTAATTACCAGCTTCGTGTGTTAAACTTACTGATAAAAGTTAAAAAAAATGATGGTATGGCTAAATAGCTAAATATTCAGGCATTTACATGTTTGTTCATGTATAAAATATATAAATATGTACATGTCCTTGCGTATGTTTTGTGCATAAATGTTCATTTACATATGTTTATGTGGGATGTCTTATGTTTATAAATTTATTCTTTTCCCCCATTTTTCGCGGCGACTATCACCCTAAGAGTTGTGCTGCCAGTTAAATAAGGTAGTAGATAAAAATCTTTCTCATTTCTCTCTTCTGCTATCGTTTTTCTCATAGTTCAGAGCTTCTTTTCGCTTTCTTGCTCTTCTTAGTGCCATCAATTTCAGCGTGTACTCTCTCTCTCTCTCTCTCTCTCTCTCTCTCTCTCTCTCTCTCTCTCTCTCTCTCCTCGTGCCCACCCCCACCACACAGGCCGATTGGATAGACGCCATTCTTTTGCCTTCCCGCAAGTGTATATCTCTCACTCGTCTCTTCCATAAAATAGTGGAAAGTATTTCTAAACCTCTCATTACTCGAGAGGTACACCAGAATACCTTTCACGAGTAGATCGTCCTCTGAAGAACTTGATTTTCGCGGCTCTTCGTACGTTGTCTCTCATCACATTATGTATATTTAACTCTTTTTTCTTATTTATACCCTTTATAAATTACGTTATGTGATGAATGGTAATCGTTGCTTGCATTCGTAATGAAGATGCTGAGAGAGAGAGAGAGAGAGAGAGAGAGAGAGAGAGAGAGAGAGAGAGAGAGTTTGTAATCTTTCATTGGTTTTTACAACCTGTAATTTATTTTTAAACATGGCTCACCTTATTTAGCCTTGTAATTAAAACTTCAGTACAACGGAGACTAATTCCCAAATGCGACATTCCCAATAGTAACGCTTAAAATTACAGGCCTATTAGGATCAAGGCTCAGGTTCTGCATATTATCACCTCCAGGGTTATTCCAGGGGACCTTGAACCTTGAAGAAACCTTGCTAATGCTACGAGTGATAGGGCTTGCTCGTTGTTTTTACAGAAGTATATGCCTTCGGTACACGTTTGCTTGCTTGCTTGCACACACACACAGACACATGTAAATATACATATAAAAAAAAATATATATATATATATATATATATATATATATATATATATATGTATATATATAGATTTTATATATAAATATATTTGTGTGTTTGTGTGCGTTATATAAGTTATATATATATATATATATATATATATATATATATATATATATATATATATATATATATATATATATATACTGTATATATATATATATATATATATATATATATATATATATGTATATATATACATTCATATGAATATATATGTATATATATAATGTGTGTGTGTGTTCCCTGTGTATATATGAATAGTTGATTTTGTATTCAGTAAAGCTTCGAGATTTTAGTCAAGTTTTTCACTGTAAAGTATTCCATGGCCTTCAGTTGAAATCGAGAAAAATGTCGGAGAATTATGGCAGGGTTCTAATAAAAATTGATGGTTAGATTGATTTCGATAGTCTGATTTTGTTGAATTCTTGTTAATGCAGTGTTTTTCTGGACAAGATCCCATGTTAGCACGAAAAAGCAAGCTCTTGGTAGTGAAATACCTTGTCTGAATTTAATATGTACTTCTACTGGCTTTTATTTTGTACGTTGTAATGTTATTTTCATGATTTAAATCCGCAAACCTCGATAACACAAGGAAAATATGAATAAAATAAAAAAAAATTATGAAAATAGGAATCAATCCGTCATAAAAATATATTTAAACCATGATATTATCACCTTGTTGAAAAGGATAGCAGGTTGAGGGTGATCATTAAAAAAAAAAAATAAAAAAAAGGAGTATTTAAAAAACTCCCTTTTTGCCAGTAACCGAAGGGGTCAAAGTTGAATCAATGGAGAGAAGAAAAAGGGGATTTAAAATGGAAGAAAAGAGCCCACACACATGGAAACAATTGGAGTACGTGTAAAAAAAAAAAAAGAAGTAAAAAAAAAAGTCAGAAAACCGGTTTCTTTCAAAATCAAATTGTCAGAAAACCGCAGAGCTCTTGTTTGAGGTTTCAACTCATGGCCCTTTTACTCACTCCGGGAAGCTTCTTCTTCTTCGCTGGTTGGTTGGTTGGTTGCCTTCTCTTCTCTCCGCTAATAATGGCTGTTTTTGGCCTTTGTCGATCTTCACTGGAGTCTCGTTCACAATTCAAGTTACAGAGCTTGCAGTGAGCTTTGCTATAAACCAGGTTTATTTTTTTTACGTTCAGCAGTACGTACATAAACATACATACATACATACACACTTACATATTTTATGTATGTATGTATATATATATATATATATATATATATAAATATTATATATATATATATATATATATATATATATATATATATATATATATATAGAGAGAGAGAGAGAGAGAGAGAGAGAGAGAGAGAGAGAGAGAGAGAGAGAGAGAGAGAGAGAATAAAAACAAATTGTAAAGGTGTTGAGATGAATTGTTTGCGCAGTATATACTGCATACGAAGTGAAAATCTACATAGAAGTGTAATAGGGTTGTTAGCTTAGGTAAAAGGAATGGATGGGAATGTTTTGAGATGGTTTGGACATATTGGAAGAATACTTGCTCAAATTATTAGTTAAGAATATCGAAAAAATCGATATGTCTGTACTTGGAGTTAATTTCTTAAAACATTGCTATTCTTTGGATGACTTGGAAATGCTTTATTATGCCTGTTAACGCTTTAATTTCTCTCCTTTTTAGGTAATTATCGGGTTTTCGGGCGCTTTGTGAAGAGGTTCCTGGAACACCTCCTTGGTATGTACTCGTATAGTTCGTCATTGTTTTTTTAGTCTCTGTGGGGAAACAGGCCCAAATTCAGTGAGCAGTACATTTCGTCGTGTTTCTTATTCAGTTTGGTGTTTAGGACTGTAGAGTTGTCGATGTTTTTCATGAAAAGCAGCGTTCAGGATTACATTTATCATGCGTTTTTGTTTATCTGACGCAAAGTTAGGGATATATTTTTCCAAATAGAGTTATTGCATTTTTGTCATGTTTTTCATCTAACGGGGCATTAGGATTACGTAAATATCATATTTCTTGCTTACTTTGAAGTAAAAATTACATTTTGTCACATTTCTCATGTTATGTAGCCTTCAGAATTGCCATTTTTGTCATGTTTCAACATTCATTCGAATTTCATTTTAGCAATTTTGTCTTGAGCCATCCAATATTTAGTACAGGATGACGATGCTCATCCGTCTGAATAATTCGAGGTGGACCAATTCTTTTACAGCCGCGCCGTATCGAAGTGGAGTTCCATGTCTTTACGAGACTGTTTTATTCATTTTGTCTCGCTCTTGCTTTATTCATTTTTCTCGCTGTCTTTTTGTTTAGAGAACACAACTATTTTTAACTTTTGAATCGTCCTCATCCAAGTGATGTCTAAACAATCTTTTGCCAACGCGTGCGATCGCTTTGTAGAATTGATTCTTTAGTTGTATTTTCGTTGCATTGTTTATTTTTCGGGGTTTCTCTTCCTGAAATTACCTGTAGATTCCGACGTTTTGACACTAAGTACGATAGGCTTATGGGGAATAGCACGTTTGTAAGCCTTTAGACATCCGTTGGCGATGTTATATTTAGATTGCATTTTGTATTTTGAACAGACCTTCTCTCACTATATATTAAAAAGGTATTTCACGTTATGGCATCTCCAGTTCTTGCATTTTTACATGAGAGCATATATAAGCTAAGATGGAAAGCCACAGCATTGGGATTTTTTTTTTCTTGCCAATGGCATAAGGCGTTGATTCTCTTGATGACGACGGGGTTTGTTGGTCAGGGGAACTGAATATTGGTTGAAGGTTGTTCGCTTGCGATATCGAGTGCCCTTAGAATTGTTAACCGACTTGCGTCTGTTTCCTGGTTTAGAATTACTGCCATACTCTGGGCGGGGGTAATGAAGGTCGGTGTTAAGAGTTTTCCTGAAGTGATTTTTGATGGCACGGTTCTGTTAATGAGGGTAAGAGGGCAGCTCCGTTTGTACCGAGTCATTCAGTTGTTTGAATGTAGTATATATATATATATATGTTATATATGTATATATAGCAGTATATATATATATATATATATATATATATATATATATATATATACATACTATATATGTGTATATGTGTATATGTAGGTCAGGTATTTGACTTTTTTCTTGGGCAGGCGTGTACTCATCCTGATGAGGATTGATTGTAATAACACCTAACACCTTATTAGGAAAAACCGGTTTGACTTTAGCTACTCTTATTAGTGAAACCGGTATATATTATATATATATATATATATATATATATATATACATACATACATACATACATACATGTGTGTGTGTAACGGGCCCTTTATTTTATTCGGTAGCATTCTCGCTCACCAAACGAGAGGACCCAGATTTAACTCCTGACTTCCTGCATACAAGAAAAAAAAAAAGTTTGTCTTTTGACCTAAGCAGTAAATTGGGTACTTCGCAGCCAGAAGACACAACAGTGGTGGTTGCAACCTGGGTTGAAAAAAGGCATGGGACCAGGCATGGGACCAGCAACCTTATCTGTAAAGATTTACTTAAAATCGGTAACAAGAAATGTGTGTATGTGGTTGAGAAACCCGACAGTGACGAGCATCCTAGTGTGATTATATAGCCAAGGCATAAAGGAAACTCGTACAGTGTTCGGCGTGCATAGGATTAAACAGATGAACAGAACATAAATATATAGTACATGCGTGCTCTGATGATTCGTATTTCATATGCGAGCAAGAAAAGATTAAGGGTTTGTGGTCTTTTTTTTTTTTATATCTTTTTTTTTTTTATTGTGAAGCGTTGGCGAAGTGCTTCCAACAATAACATCATTAATACAAACAGTTCCCCAGCACTATCTCTCACTGTCTCTCCCTGTTGTCTCCATTTGAAATCCCTTTGAGGTTTCCATCTCGCTCCACTTTTTCTGCCGTAGTTCTTTTTTTGTTTTCCGTCCCTCAGTCCGTGACTCTGTCTTAATTTATGTTGTCATTAAGATCTCTTAATGCGACACTTGGAGAGCGTGGGCGTATGCACAATTTATTGTTACTGTTTCGGTTGCTGTTGTTTCTCTCATTATTATTATTATTATTATTATTATTATTATTATTATTATTATTATTATTATTATTATTATTATTATTGCTTTATTCTCTTCTACATTATTTTCTTCCCCCTTTGCTACACATCTGTCTCTCATGCCTCGTGAAAAAAAAAGTCTGAAGTACTATATATCTTTCAGCTTTTACCATATACATTTACGGTTAACGTTTTCATTTTTCTGTCCGTGGAAACATTAATAAAAGCACCCCCCCTTTTTTTTTTAACTTAATACCTTTCATCTTTTACTATAAACAATCAAAGTTAACGTTTTCATTTTTCTCTCTGTAGAAACATTAATAAAATCATCCCTTTATTTTACGTAATACCTTTCACCTTTTACTATATACAGTCAAGGTTAACGTTTTCATTATTCTGTGGGTAGAAATATTATAAAAATCATACTCCTTGTGATATAATTACGTGGCGGTTCTCCCACCCGACGAATAATGTTTATTTTACGATAAGCCTTATCTACCCTGTGTATGCATTCGCCACCACTGGCCTCTTCCTCTAAAGAATCGAAGTCGGTTTGGACTCTGCCCAATTGTGTTATTGTTGGCGGAAAGTTTGTGCTTTCGGGCTATATTTAGCAATGCAGAAAGGTGGAGGCTTAGAGAATAGAGAGTTTTTACCTTGTTCTTTTACGAATGAGTCGTTTTCAATTCATCTAGAGGGGAAAAGAAGACAAAAGTCACTGCTACGCTCATCCATCAGTTGCTGAATTGGAGATGAAACCCCTGTGCAGAAAACTTTCACTCGATCAGTTGCTTCATGCTCTTACAGAGAGCTCATCAAGAGCGCGTCGACCCATATAAACACACATACACAGTTCTCTCTCCTCCTTGTTAAATGCGATCTCAGGTTCCCGCAATGAGAATAGTAATCTGTCGATCATTGCCTTCAGGTTTTCCGCTGGTTATGATAGAGAATCTGCATCACTGCTTTCTCCAATCAGTGTGCTATTGTTGCCTTCAGAATTTTATACCAGGAAGCAGTACAAGAACTTCAACACTTAATACACTAAGCTGCCTTTTGTTAGCTTCAGAGTGCTTCAGCAGTAAATAAAAAAAAATAGCCCAGGTAACGACCGAAAAGTCAGCCTGAAGCCCAAATAAGACACGGGCGATTGTCCTTGAATAGAGAAAATCCGGGACTGACGTTTAATGACTTATTCATCCGAAGTTTATCGCAGGTACATCGAACGTTCCGCCGACAGATTTTCTGTCGCTTCAAGCCCAGAGGTAATGCTTAGAGGGATTTATTGGTTTGAAACAGTTATTATGCTTTGTACTTATATTCCATTAGCTTTTTTGTTGTTAATTGTTAATTACTTTTTAGTTAATACAACCACGAATATATATCCTATTCCCCACATATATATATATATAAATATATGTATATATATACAGCATATATATATAATGTGTGTGTACATATCTACTGTATATATGTACATTTATAGGTATATATATATACTGTATATGTATTTGTATATATATATATATATATCAAGCCTAGTAAAAGTGTTTGCGCATGCATTTTTTGTTGGGGGATTGCGGTTGCATTGCCTACTGAAGCTAAAAGCAATTGAGAATAAAGCAAAAAAACCAAATGGAGATTCTCCCTTAAAAGCACATAATAACGACCAGCTGAAATTTATGTCGGTCCTATTTACTATCATTCCAAGGCATTACCTATGTGTATATGTGTGTGCGTGTGTGTGCGCGCTTGTTTGCGTGCATGCTTTAGTGTTCACTAAAAGGAATAAATACGTAAGTGATCTTACATATCGGAAACTGTTTCAGTGTGAAATTCTGGCATTACTTATGCATGGAGCCCCGTTCGAGAATTCAAGACAAAGAAAGCCCAATAAATCAATCGGTTTTTACAGTGCTTTTCAAGTCGCCGAATCAGTCAGCTGGAAAGTGACCCTGACATTAAATAATAAAGTGAAAATTTAACGGCAGAGATTTGTCATTCGAGGAACCACAAAAACTTGTATCCCTTACAAGCACAAATGATTGGCATTTACCCCAGTGGTCAGGTAAATTTTGTCTAATAATAATAATAATAATTAAGCAAAAAGATGCTATAATTTGATGCCGATTTATTTTAGATAGTATTTTATTAGTCTCTCTCTCTCTCTCTCTGTCACTCTCCTCCAAGGAGAGTCTGTGCACGCATCTAAATCATGCAAAAATACTTGGCTCGTTCACGCGTTCATGAGCATAAAACACAGGCGTATAGGACATCGCGTCTCCTTGAGTCTAATGGCCTGCATATTCATTGTTTTGACATTTTTGCTGTGGTTCCGAAACTCAAACTTTGGTCTTTTATAAATCATTCATTGTTCTCTGATGCCAAAGTGCCATATGAACTTAAGGTGAAAGCGGTATCCTTTCGTCTGTTATTCTTCAGGTGGAATTTTGTCCACTGGTTCTCGCTTCTGCCTAAAGTATTTTGTGTCCGTGGAGGGTCATTATAACTATGTTATTATGTGAGACCTTGTAACTTTTCTGAGTTAATTGTCATTATTGCTAGCGCAGAGGAACAGTTAAGTTAGAGGAAGTGTCAAAGAAGGCCCAGGAAAGAAGACTTACATTGGTTTGGTCATGTTATACGGAGGGAAGAAGATCATGTGTGTACAAGGGTTATGAGCATGGTGGTGGAAGGAAGGAGAAGAAGAGGAAAGGCCAAAGTTCAGATGGAAGGACAAAATAGCAAATGACACGCAGGAAAATGGTTTAAGAATTAAGGATGCCTTGGACAGAGGAAGGTGGAGAACGCTGATAGGAAACAGCGACACCGTATAGAAATGGCTAAAGCTGAGGACGAATAATGAGAAGATTGCTAGCTTACGTGCCATCATTCGTGTCTTTGATTTGGGCCTGTCCTGGGTGAAGATTTACAGCTTCCTCACTCTGGGAATTTCTGTCATTCAAGGCGGGATAAATCCCTTTTTGCGCGCTGTCCGCATCCCCCAAGATTCTGTCACCATCCCACGATGTGATTTTGAGGTAGAGTGTATTAGAATCCAGTTGATGGTATTGAGAAGCGCTCCCTAATCATCATAGATTTCTGCCTTCTACCTCGGCTTCTGTGCTCTAAATTTTATTACATCTATTGCACCTGTATAGGAGTTATTTGGACGGTATGTGTGAAGGTCAGGCAATCATTCATTCCCATGAATGATGTAAGCGTTGTTTGTCGTTTTGGTTTGAAAAAGACCATTTGTCAAGTCGAAGCTTTTTTAGTTGGTGAAATCATTCATTTGAATATTTTCTTATGTATTCTCTGTAGTACACTTTGCTGGTTGTCTCCTTATTTGTTTAAACATTATGTAATTCAAGTTCCTCTCTGTCGGCTGTTGAGATGTGTACTTCCTGTCGAGTGGCAATCTGTCCATTAATAGGTATCCAGCTATATGTTGATAATCCGATAACCATAAAATTTAGTGATGATCAATACCTTAAAAAGTTTGGGGAAAAATCGTGTGCTCGCAGTACTACCATAAAAAGAATTTATTCTATAATCCTGTGGTAAGATGTTATCTTTCCAAAAATATTTTTCAAGAAAGTGACCTTAAAGAAGTCAGGCAATCAAAATTGTATACTGAGGAGATAGGTGCAGCCACCATTATTTTCGAGTGCTTCCCAGTTGTTTGCCACGAATGGCGTCATGCCATTGAAGAAGCTCATGAGAAGAGTGAATTTTAACAATTTTTATCAGTCAGATATTTTAACGTCTGTCATCGAGAAGAGCTTGTGTATTTTACGTTTACGTAAAAAAAAGAATATATATATATATATATATATATATGATATATATATATATATATATTTATATATATATATATATATATATTATATATATATATATTTATCATTTTTATTTTATCATTTTATTTTTACACCTCTTAAAAATACATTTGTTATAAGAATTATTTTTTTCATATAAATACAAGATAATTCTCATATAGCGTTTTGTGACAGCAAAGAATGGTTAAATATTACCTTACATGAGGAAAAGTATTCGGCTCAGACAGCGCTATTTTGTGTCAAAAAGATTGCTCTTCAGTAATACCCACCTCTCAACACGACATGCGAAAAGTGTACTATTTTATTTTCTGTTCAGATAAACATTGCAAAATTCAGATGACAGGAAACTGGTTCATTTTAATTATTCGTTTTTATCTTCAGCTTTCACATTCACAGTATCGCAGTTGTTTTATCCTTCAGTCTCAGTGTAACTGAGCCACTCTAGAAGCTAGAGTGAGAGTGGAAAACAAGTATAAAGTAAGACAAAGAAATGAAAAGGAAGCGCAGTAAAAAAAAAAAAAGAAAAGATGTTTAAGAATTACCTCCTGCTGTTTAGGTGGCAAATGGTGGTCTTGGTTTTAAAAGAGGGCATGATGTTATTCAGTGTTTTTTTTTTTTCGTGAACGTTGCATTGAATGGGCGATATATCTGGTGCATTCTCTCTGCATTTTGACTCATTGTGATCCATTGCCTCCATATTAGTTTGCTTTCCATGCCACGGAGAGACTTTAACTGACTACCTTCCACTAGCGGATCCAGAAAAATTTCATATAATACATACATAATACATACATACATACATACATACATACATACATACATACATACATACATATATATGTATATACATATATATATATATATATATATATATATATATATATATATATATATATAGTACATATATATATATACATATACATCTACATATATATACATATATATGTACAGTATATTATTTCTTTAATCGATTTCTTTTATTTTTTCCGATTTTTATATTTATTTCTGTTATTATTATCTAAATCTTCAATATTATTATTTTTTTCATGGGGGTCACGTGCCCAGGTGCCCCCCCCCATCCGCTAGTGCTACCTTCACTATTGGAGTCCACCACACTGAACACCCAACCACCAAAGTACTACATAGAAACCTAGATAGTTAGATAGATAGACAGATAGATAGATGGAGAGACAGATAGACGTTTATTGACCGCCCATTATACAGTTATTAAAGATACAAGTTTTTGGACATGGTCCAACAAAAGGACATAAAAAAATACACATAAATCTAAAGAACTGAAAAAACAACTAAAACCAGAACACCTGAAACCACATTATATAACATTTTCAACATTTTAAAGTTTACAAATATATGTTTAAATGCAGGTAGATAAAGGAACCTTAATTGCTACTATTTTCACCTGCAAAACATAAAGCTGACATATATTCCAGAAAAAAATTATAGCTCTAAAAAGGGGAACAACACATTTTAGCAGTTCGTAGTGTAACTCCTCATACATATGTGTAGACAGAATTAAACGTATTATTTTATACCGTTCTGACATATCGTGATGATCTAAAAGTATTATTTTACACTATTCTGACATATCACGATCATCTGAAAGTATGTCCCCTATATATATTTGTCAAATTATAGTTATTTTGTATATTCTGCGTTCTTGGGCAGTGCTGAACCACATATGCCCCTGTCTGTACGGCACTGCAAGTACACATACGCTCCATCATTATAATTTAGAAGTGATTCACTACGATTCCATCAATTTAGATGTTTATGTCTGTTTTCATCGTATAAAAAAACAGTGAAATTTAACAGAAACTCTTCGTGTGAAGCGACGAGCAGAACTTGTGTGCTTTTCACCGCCATTATGTGGCCGACCCCTTCCGAGAATGTCTTTGATCCGCGTGCCATTTTATTAGCCGTGTTTTTAAGTCGTCTTCATGCAAGCCGGAGAGAGAATTCTTATAGAATTAATGAGCCCTGGCCTCTGTGTGTATGTGTGTCTGCCATTTGTTACCCGAGCAATGAACCCATCACGTACTGCAGTGTCATGCAGTTGGAGTTTGTCTTTGTTTAAATCGGTGCGATTATTGTCATGCAAGTCGCGCGAGGCGGTACGTAAGCTGGGGAGCCTGCCATAATAAGCGCGTGTTTTCCATTGCCGGAAACGAGTTTGTACGTGGTAAAGTTTTGTTTTGCTTTCCGCGGCAGGTTATGATATGTAAATAAATGTCTGAATAACCGATACCGTCTTAAATGACAGTTTGAAGCCTATGGCGAGAGAGGAGCTGGATTATGCTACCTTGCCCTATGACTATCTCTGACGAAGAGCTGCTTCAGAAAAAGTTTTGATAAAAACTTTCTGCTTGAGAGAGAGAGAGAGAGAGAATATCATTAGTCAACTTTATAATTTATCCATGTATTTATTTTTCCACGCCCACCATGACCCGAGGATGATAGTGGTCATGGAACTTACTCGCAGAAAGATAAATAAATAAATGGGTAGATTATATAGTAGATGACTGATGCTCTCTCTCTCTCTCTCTCTCTCTCTCTCTCTCTCTCTCTCTCTCTCTCTCTCTCTCTCTCTCTCTCTCTCTCTCAAGCAGAGTGTTTCTATCAAAACTTTCCTTGACGCAGCTCAAGTTAGAATATTTCTATCAAAATATGTGGATAAATTATTTAGTAGGTTGACTAATGATCTCTCTCTCTCTCTCTCTCTCTCTCTCAAGTAGAATGCGTCTATTATACCCTACCTGACCTGTTCCCACCTTGGCGGCAGTAAACATCAGCTGTGAAATAGTTACATATGCAACGATGGAACTCAGGTTAGCCATACATCCTATATCATAACCCCATATATATATATATATATATATATATATATATATATATATATATATATATTATATATATATATATATATATATATATATATATATATATATATATATACTGTACATACATACATATACATATATCTTCATTAGACGTAACAGGCTCGTCTTCATGAACCACCTCACATCACATTACGTCATTATTATGCAGCGCGGCGCTGCTGTTTATTGCTAATTACTGGGCTGCTCATTGCTTTTATTTCACGCGGTTTGTCATCCGGTTCTTCTGACATTCAATATCTGTCTTCGTAAATAGACTCTGTTCATTTGTCTCGAGTGGGAGAGAGAGTTATGAGGACGGGAAAGACCTCTTGTGATTTTTCTTCTCTGTTTTCCGTTTATTTTGCGTATTATTATTATTATTATTATTATTATTATTATTATTATTATTATTATTATTATTATTATTATTATTATTATTATTTCAATAGATGAAACCTGTTCACATGGAACAGGCACACAGGGGCCATTGACTTGAAATTCAAGCTTCTAAAGAAAGTTGGTATCAACCTCCCACTACAGACCCCACACTGCAACAATAACTGATCGCGATACAGAGCCAGGGTTTTTTCATCGCCATGGGGAGACGCGAACCCACGACGTCTGAGTGGCATTCCACAACACTAACCACTATACCCGCATACCAGTTGGGTCCAGCAAAGTTGTTTGCGCTAATGGGGCTTTTGTTTGGTATATTTGGGGTAAATGTTCGTTAATGCATGTGACCTTGAAAATTTCTGTAAAAATTCTTGCATGCACATTATTCTCATATGCAGATAAGTACATTTAAATGTACATATATATACATATATATATATTTTCTGTGTATATATATATGATATATGAAGCATACATACATATACATACATACATAAGAGTACATATACATAAGCATACATATATATATATATTATATACTGTATGTATGTATATATATTTATATATATATTTTATATATATATATATATATATATATATATATATATATATATATTCATAAAGATTAATTTACAAACACCCCCTAGTATTGAATTCAGAATACTTTTGGAGTAACTTACACCCCAAAGGAATTATATGCAAGTGCATTGGCCCCAACCAGAAGCAGCCAGATGGTTAAGTCCCTGTTACCTCTGTATCAAACTTTAAGGGTATAGGTTCGAATCCTGGTTCGGGAAGATCCACTTATGATAATTATATAATTTTTTTTGGATGTAAGTTCTTTTCTAGGTGTACTTGTGCATAAGAGAAATATTGATATATATATATATATACATATAGTATATATATATATATATATATACACACAGTTATATATATATATATATATATATATATATATATATATATATATATAATCGTTATTGATTACTGGAAAGTGGGTAGTTAGACGTATCTCTCCGAGTAACTTAGTGTGATGAATGGTATTTTGCAATTACTGAAACCTGGAAGCTGGATATCAGCACAGATTTATATGATTGGTGTATAATCCCATTGCAAGACACCTTTCAGTACACTAAGGTAGTCAGAGAAATACGAACTTCCTAACTACCCACGCCTGGTAAGCCAGTGACGATTATATGTGCATTCTCACAAATGGCATTTCGTAAATTTGATGATACTGTTGGAAATATCATGTGTTTTTCTCTTTATATTCTGTCGTTATATGTCACCTGATCTCCCGGATATAACTAATGCGTCTTTCTGTCTGTTTTATTACGTTTGATTTTTATTTTTTATATATCACAACTGAGCGAAGCAAGAGGCGTAGAGAGTGGGAAAGGAGAGAATCGAGTACTGTACATTTTCAGAAGAAGAAGAAGAAGAAGGAGGAGGAAGAGGAAAGGAATAAGAGAAAGAAGAAGAAGAAGAAGAAGAAGAAGACCCAGGTGGACCGTCACCCGAGCTACGACGAATGTCAGTGACCGTGGCTGCTATTGGAAGTGTTTAGGGGGAGAGGGTGGGGAGGGGTTGGTTAGTCGTGATGTGAGAGTGGGGGGAAGGTCGCCAAGTAGAGACACACTATTTGTCCGCTATTCTCTGCTGCTGACAGGGTCAGCGGCAGCAGCAGAAGAAGCAGGAACAACAGGGCCGGAGTAGTGGCACTCGTTGCGTTCAACATCTGTTGTGGGAGATCGTTGTCGCTGACAGTGACTTATGCATTTTGTTGTCGAATATTCTCTGTCCCCCTTTTAGGTGATCGTCGATCTTTTTCGTAACCCTTGCATGTGATCATTTATCTCTTTTTTTTTTTTTTGTAGCCCTTGTATGTGATCGTCGATCGTGTTGTTTTTTTAATCTTTGCATGTGATCGTCGATCTTTTCGTAACCCTTGTTTGTGATCGTCGAACATTTATTGTGACCCATTCGTGTGATCATCGATCGGTTTTTGTATTTCATCCATGTGGTCGTCGATCTTTTTCTTGAAAACCTTGCATATTGTCGATTTTTTTGTAACCCATCCACGTGATCGTCGATCGCTTTTCATAACCTTTGCACCTGATCGTCGATCGTTGTCTTTAGCCTTTGTAGCTGATTTAGGTGATCTTCAGTCGTTGTCTGTAACCCTCGTATATGATCGTCGATTCGTCATTGATCTCTGTGCACTTAAATGAACATGTGTGGTTGACGGTCTCTCTAGTTCTTGCAATCTCTCTCTAGCATAAAGCCAACTGTTGTTTGTAACTTGTATAGCAGACCGCAACTGTAATACTGTAAAAGTATATCGCTCTGTCAAGTTAACTGTAACGTCTTGTAGATCGTCGAGATTTTATTTGTAACCAGTTGATAATCGATCTTTTTAAACACAAAAACCTTTCTTTTCTCTCTCTCTCTCTCTTTGGCAACATGATGTTTATAGAAATTGATTGCTCTTGTGAACTTTGTAACTTCTTTTTGGGAAATAACGGACTTTGGAAAATTCGGGAAACTTTTTAAGTGAACGTAATTAGAGACAAGGGTTGCAAAGATATGAAACCTAATTAGAACGTTGATGTCGGCACAGAAACGAAAAGAAAGACATTGACGTTTGTCTTTTATCGAAAGAAGGGGCCTAATTGGAGATCAATATATATATATATATATATATATATATATATATATATATATATATATATATATATATATACATACATATACATACATACATATATATGCATATATATATTATATATACACATATATAATATATATACATATACATACATATATATATATATATATATATATATATATATATTTATATGTTACATACATATATATGTATGTATGTATGTATATTATGAAGATTAAAAATTCCCATAAAATATTATATACACGTTGCAACCACATATTTCGAATACTTTTGTATTCCTTCTCTCTGGCGAAATACAGAAGTATCCAAAGTATATGGTTGCAGCGTGTATATAGTGTTTTAATGGGCCTTTTTATCTTCGTGGTGCCCTGTGTGTGTGTGTGTGTGTGTGTGTGTGTGTGTGTGTGTGTGTGTGTGTGTGTAAATACAATTTACTTGCCTACCTATTGCTATTTATGGAGTTTGCATTTAAACTTCAATGCTGGAGTTGATGCTTCGAGCCCACCCAGGAATAAGAATAAAAATTTCCCCATTTGGTGAAGAAATAAGAATAAAAATTTCCCTATTTGGTGACTGGTGACTTTTTGTAGGCAGGAGGGAGGCAAAAGACCGCAGTGGCAAGTTTTGTTTATTATATGATTCGCATAGAACAGGAAGGATGTCGTTTTCCATTGACCCTGTCAAAGAGGGAACGGCACTTGCAGAATAATGAATGTAAACTGCACATACCGTTTAAATATATTCCTATTTGTGTTCATTGTATGTTCATGATGTCTGCTTTAAAAGTTATATAAGATCTTCCTTACGCCAGAAGCAGTGTGTAAAGAATACACAGGTTGAGAACTTTGTTAAACGGAGGGATGAAAAGACTTTAAAGTGCTAAGACATCTGTTCTACAGCTAAGGTATTGCCCTTCTAGTATGTTGTCATATATACTTATATATATATATATATATATATATATATATATATATATATATATATATATGTATGTATGTATGTATATGGTACATATATATATATATATATATATATATATATATATATACATATATATATATATATATATATATATATATATATATATATATATATATATATATATATATAATATTTGCCATGCAAATCTTTTTTAATGTTATGATAGGTAAAGAAATTTATGAATAATATTCCATATCCCATTTCATGGCAAAACAGTTTTGTAACCAAACATAATTGCTACTGATGTTAGGAATGTTTGTTAAGTAATATTTTCCCAAAGTGAAGCCTTTATTTGGCGCCTTTGTGAAATGGAAAATATATTTCTGCTATATCACGTAAGAGGGCATGTTTTTGGCAACTGAATTTGGTTAATTGAAATGTGATTTATCGATGTTTTATAGTTATTGGTGCATCAGTGTTTTTGAGGGCATTTTCATTCACTAAAGGGACAGGATATTATCTGAGATGATTTTTGCTCAACCGCCGATTCTTGTAAGGTCGAACTGCCTCTAAAAACTTCTAGATGGACATTTAATTAATAGTTTTTTGATTACCTGAAATGTGTATATATATATGTGTATATATATATTTATTTATTATATATACATATATGTATGTATATATATGCATATGTTTGTATATATTTGATATATATACATATATGTATGTATGTGTATATTGTATATATGTATATACATATATATATGTGTATATATATATATATATATATATATATATATATATATATATATATATATATATATATATATATATATATATATATATATATATATATATACACTCAGTTGCATGCTGCTCCCAAGAGCTAGAGCCTGTGCTGGCATAAGGCCAGCTTTATATAAAAACAGGAGATTGTTCGGCAGAAATAATTTCTATGTAGTTATTATTTATTTTCTCGCTTTACCATTCGTTTTTTCACGTGACCCTTGGATTCCGGTCGTCAAGGTAATCTAGCATGGCATTTTTTTTCGGTTCAAGATATGATAATAACAGCAGTATTAATGCTGAGGGTTTCGTGTAGATTTTGGAAATCGTGAGGAATGAATAATAACAAATCGGAACCCAGAAAAAAAAAACTTTCTTTAAAATGTCAAGTATTTCTTTTAGCTATATCAGGTTTCTTACGACAAATCCTAAAATGCAGACATACCTCCATTCTCGATTTTTTTGTCAAGGGGACCTAGTTTAAGTAGCTTCAAGAACTAACCCCCACCTCATTTAAATAGCAGGAGACTTACGATGGGACTCCCATTTGCAGAGCAAAGTCTTGCTTGGAACTTGCCATTTACCCGAGTGTCCCTATTCACGCCAAGATTGAGAGGCAGTTCTATGGTTTATTTATTCTAATATTTGAGTCTGAACTGAATTAGTACATTTGAGAGGGAGATCTTCTATTCGAGAGAACAATCAATATGTCAGGAAGAACAAGAGATATACTGTATTTTTAGAGGTTATTGGAGAAAGTACTTACAGACATCTAGAGAAGCTTCAAGGTAACCAAAGTACAGGAAAAACAAGAGGCCGTAGCTTTCACTTGAAAGAACTGCAGGCCTGCTCTTCCAAACTGTAGGAGACGGCGAGTAAATCAGACGCTTTGGGTCATTTGCGTAAGCAGTTCAGTTTGCATCATATGTCGCGAGAATATTGCCTCGAAATAACACGGTCCTGTGATGTTCGAGGAAGGCAGAGGCGAACGAGCTGTTATTGTACGTCAGTCAGGAGAAAAATAAGAAGAGTGAAATTAATGCCCGAGTGTACAGCTGTAATGAGTAGCGCGGTTTGCGTAAGCGACAATGAGGCAGTTGGTTGGTAATTTACGAGATCGACGGATGAATGAGAAATGAAGAGAAACATACCTGTTGTGGAGTCATGTATATGGCGTCCAAGGAGTGTTGTGGGGGAGGGGAATGGGGGAGAAGAGTATACCCCTGCCCTCCCTTATCTTTCTCCACGTTTTTCAGCCTTTTGTTTATATCTAGGGTGTATTGCCCTATTAGCCTGTTCTTGCTTTTCTTTGGCATGCTCGAGACAGTCGATCTTCATATTTTTTGTATATAAATACTTGCATATCGGACCAGAGTGATGTGCCTTTTCACTCTTTATTTATGAAATAAAGGTTCCTCGATGTTTACAACAAAGTTGTAAAAAAAAAAAAGGCCTTTGCGCATAAGTGTATGCAATAGGATTTTTTCTCTAAAACACCCTGGTTTATTATACCTTCATATATATATATATATATATATATATATATATATATATATATATATATATATATATACATATATATATATATATATATATATATATATATATATATTTATATATATATATGTTATATATATATGTGTGTTGTGTATTTACACGATGTCATTAATCAGGAAAATGATCAGTCTGTCAAATGTGGGTTATTATCGTTAATGACATACCTTCTTATTTATAGTAAATTCCTATAATGGAGAAGCCAGTGAAACAATGTGGCAGTGAGTCATACTGCTCAGGTGTTTGTATCTTTCAAAGTACTTTTTTTTGTTTTGTTTCTATAGTGCTTATAAGAAACACATAATGATGTCACGGTATTATCACGAGATGTGGATGGATGGTGTCAGAGACCTTGCTCTCTCTCTCTCTCTCTCTCAGGACAACTATGCTATTTCGTTTTAGCAAGAACAAAAAAAAAATATTTTTTGTGTGTGTGTGTATTATCGAGGAAAAATGCGATTCTTTGAAAAATACCGAACAGTTTAACCACAGAGAGAGAGAGAGAGAGAGAGAGAGAGAGAGAGAGAGAGAGAGAGAGAGAGGTGGAAGGTCAAGGAACTCGGCAGAGGTCACGTTCAAAACTGTATTGTCTTATCGTTCATCGAAATCAACCGCCTTCCTTCCAACTGTCTCTCCTCCCCATCACCCTCAGTTATCCTCCCCCTCTTCCTGCCCTCTTCTTCCTCCTTCCATCTCAACAAAACTGTTAAAGCGGAGACATAATATATGTGCCAGATAAAAAAGTTGATAAAAGGTTATGAGGAGACGATAAGTTACGCGTGTCGCGCTTCATATTTGAAGAGATTTGACAAAGATGCTTATGTTGGTTTTCCTGGTGATTAGGCTGTTGGGAGGGGATGGAGAGGGTTTCCTTTGATGTGATATGGATGGAAGGGTTGTTCTTATCGATGGATCTGCTTTGCAGACGGCCTCATTTAAGTTAGTAGTATGCTATATGTCTTTTAACTGGAATGATAATAATGATGATAATATAATAATAATAATAATACATAAAACATTAAAATAATATATTACACATGATACACATTATTATTATATTATTATTGCTATTATTATTAGTAAATGATAATGACCTCACATTAATACAGAAGAAATATTTCCATTGAATACAGATGTCTTGGAATATTAGAGTGATGAATAATAATAATAATAATAATAATAATTTTTCCATTATTGGTTGTTATTATTATTATTATTATTACTACTACTACTATACTATTATTATTATTATTATTATTATTATTATTATTATTATTATTATTATTATTATTATTAGTAGTAGTAGTAGTAGTAGTAGTAGTAGTAGCAATAATGATGACGACCTGCACAACACAGAAGAAATATTTTCGCTTGGATACAGATATCATGGAATACTAGAGTGAGGGAAAGTCTGTTTTTCATATGGGAATGAGTAGGAATGATACCTACCAGGTTGACTTATTGTTTATCCTTTAGTGTTGATGAAACACATTTTGACCTCCGCTCGCGAAGTTTGATGAGAGATCTGCAATCAACAAGAAATCTCAAAATCTTGTTTTGGATTCCACCGAAATTTTGAAGAAAGGTTGGCGTACATGTAATTTACGGCAGTTTTGGTGGAGGTAAAAGTGTAATTGTTTGTTTTACTAAGAATTTTCAATATATATATATATATATATATATATATATATATATATATATATATATATGTATATATATATGTATATATATATATATATATATATATATATATATATATATATATATATATATATATATATATATATATATATTAAACCTTGGTGTAACAATTCCATTTTTATCTCAACTAAAACTGCCGGTAAATTATATATATATATATATATATATATATATATATATATATATATATATATATATATATATATATATATATATATACATATATATGTGTATATATATATATATGTATATATGTATATGTGTGTGTGTCGCAATTGTTCATGTATAAAAATTTCGCTGGTTCTTCAGATTCCCATGCAGCTATCGTCTACAGAATTCTTGAGTTTGAAGTTTGAAGTGAGAATGAATGTTTGATTATGTAAAAGTACAGGTCAGGTATCCGTCTTCACGCCACTTTCGTATTCTGCATTCACGAAAGTCGTGCGTTCGGAGTGAATCATTATAAGCAGGTTACGATTCTGTAAACTCCTGACGAAGAGGTGCGGTAAGCGAACTCTTTACGCCAGGCTAGGTGTCAGCCATGCCATTCCAGGGGCTTCTTCTCTTAGGTTAGCCGTGATAGTAAGTTTTTCTTTGTTATGCCGTCCAGTATGATAGCGTTGCGTCATCGCCTTGTTCTCGTTAAAGACGAAGGAGGAGATGGGAGTCTAAATCAAGTCTTAATGTTTTTTTTATTTTGACGGGCTATAATT
>NC_089795.1:82270162-82305162 GCF_040412425.1 Macrobrachium rosenbergii
GCTTCAAGAATATTATGAGCCAGATACCATGAGGGAAACTACGGGAGTTCCATATGTACGAGAGATGATAATGAAGGGTAGGATATGGCTTGGACATGTCCTGCGCCCAACTCCTGGGAGAACAGTACATGATAGTTTCAGCCAGGCTACTGTGGGTACCAAAGGGATTAGGAGATCCAGCCTATTTGGAGAAGAGCTATGAGACAGGACGTTGGTGATGAGTGGAGATTTGTGGAAGCTAAAGCTCTGGAGAGACATTAGGGGCTGAATTTCACAGACGCCCTTTGCGTCACTTGGCGTTCGAGGCGATGAAAATATAAGGAATATATATATATATATATATATATATATATATATATATATATATATATATATATATATATATATATACATATACACACATGTATGTATGTATGAATGAATTTATGTATGTGTTGGTAATACAATTGATTAAAATCACCAAGTAATGCACCATGCATTTCATCACATCCTGCATTACCAGACAGATTTATATAATTTAATTCATTGACATTTATTTATTCATTTCTTGATGTGTAACATAAAAGGCCAAAAGGCTGAAGAAATAAATGTCTTTGATGAAAGTCTCGGAGAACGGGTCAGGTCAATAGCATGGAAGTTACAATGATCTGTTGAGATCCGTGTACAGGTGTTGCGTATTAATTATAGGAGTCACCGATGCTGGCTCAGATTTTTACTGCTACTACCGCTACTATTCCCAGTGTCAATATCAAATCTGTTTTTCATCCTACCACCGTCACAGATTGCGGTTTCTTTTAAACTTTCTGTTGGGACAGCTGCAGGTCCATTATTATTATTATTATTATTATTATTATTATTATTATTATTATTATTATTATTATTATTATTATTATTATTATTTTCTAGTGGCTGAGCTCCTCTTTCTGTATTTCCTATTACCTTCTTTCGAATGAACACCATATTCTTTGGAAGCTTGAATTTCAAGTCAATGGCTCCTGTGGGCATGTTTCATATGAATAGAGTTCATCATCTAGAAGTAATAATAATAATAATAATAATGGCACACACACACACATTATTATAATAATAATAATATTATTATTATTATTATTATATTATTATTATGTGTATTGTTATTATTATTATTATTATTATTAAACAGAATAGCCGTCTGGATACCGTTGATTTTGTAATGCAGTTTCTCAATCTCTCGAATGAGTTTCTTACCAGCAGCAGGTAAATTATATAGCAGCTGTTCAAAGTTCATTTTGTTCCTTGACGTTTCGCCTAAAATTTCTGTGAGGCCGCTTGCAGGTATAAATATGGCATAATTGTACCCCTGGCTTAAATCGCCTTTTGATAAATGGTAGAGAGTGCTACCGAGAGGTCAAAGAATAAAATGAACTTGGGACAGCTGTTATATAATTTACCTGCTGCTACAAAGAAACTCATTCGAGAAATTGAGAAACCGAAAGACAAAGTCAGCGGCATCCAGACGGCCATTCTCTTAAGCGAAGTTGTTTGGGAGAAGGTCATCTTCCGAGCTATTATTATTATTATTATTATTATTATTATTATTATTAGGATTCGTTTGAACTGAATTATCGCAAAGTTAAGTATATACTGAATAAAGCACTAAGTAAAAAGGGAAACAAAAGATAAATTAGTTTCTGATTTTTTCGAAAACGTTGATGGGCGCCTCTGATAAAGTCCCCATAAAATAGCATTGTCTCGGGAAGGCTCAGTTATTAGACAAGAATTTCTGCTTGAGGGTCAGCTGCCCCTAGGCTAACTACCTCGAACTATTGTTTTTTTTTTTTTTTAAAGGCGTCTACAAAGCGTTCGGGAAACTTTAAATCTATAAATAGTTATTCTTTAATGAGCGTCTGGTGTTAATTTTGACAATAAAATTTAATCGATTCCAGAAATATACCAAAGTATATTTTTATATAATGTATATCTTCATCATCATCATCACATCCAATGTCGTGTGACGCTTAGGGCCTCTGAAATTCCACCTCTCATGTCTTTCTTGTGCCTTATCTTCCACAAATCTCCACTCATCTACAGCCTCCTTTCTCACGGTTCTCGTCCAGGTAGGTCTTGGTCTTCCAATTCTTCTGGTGTCTTCAGGATCCCAGCTGACACTACCATGACCTGTTCTCCCCTATCTGGTGTGAAGGACATGTCCAGACCATCTCCATCTCGCCCTTATTATTATCTCATCTCATATGGAATTACCTTAATTTCCCATATTATATTATTTCTTAATTTGTCAACGAAATCTGTTGATATGGTAACATTGTCATACCATGATTTATGTACGTAAAATATTGCAGATCTTGCTAGACTAATGTATAACCTTACTTTACGCAAGTTCGGTCTGATTTCTTTATCTTACTCAGTCTTCGTCTTGTTTGATTTGCCTATTTAGTCTTTCGGTGAAGTCCAACTCAGAGAACCTATATTAGATATCATGGTTGTCTTAGATTTTTTCTGAGCCTATTTTTATAGATATGCGATGAAATTTATAACGCAAACTTGCAAATCCTATAGTGTTTTGCTGGTTAAAACAGCCTCATCTGCAAATTACAAATCTGTCAAGTCTACGTTACTCCAATCTCAAGGTATTAAAATATGGCATATTACAGTTTGAAAATTATTTAAATTTGTGAGAATACTTTGTTGCCATATTTATTGCAAAGAAAACTACATCTACGTATTCTTTAAAACAAACTCCATTTACAGAAGCCCGTTGGATAGAGCCTTCAGTGCACCTCACTCAGTGCACTGTAGGCATTACTTAAGGTTCTTTGCAGCGTCCCTTCGACTCTAGCTGCAACCCCTTTCATTCCTTTTACGCGACCTCTGTTCATATTATATTCTTTTTCTTCCATTTTACTTTCCACCCTCTCCTGACAAGTGTTTCATAATGCATCTGCGAGGTTTTCCTCCAGTGATACCTTTAAAACCTTTTGCTTTCAATTACCCTTTGATCGCTGAATAACCTCATAGGTCCCAGTGCTTGGTCGTTGGCCTAAGTTTTATATTCCGTTTCCATTTTCAGTTACAAAACAATAATGATTAACACTTACTCCTCACTCCTAGTTTGGCTTAGAAATGAACTCAATCCTTCCGTCCATTCGTAATTCAAAAAACAGCTAAGACCCGTTCCTATAATAGGTCTTACCCAGAGAAGGCCTAAGCGCCGTATGCACGTACACCAGGAAGATCAGAATATAATCCGCAAAAACAAGTGTCATCGCATTCACGTATGTATGGTTTCCTTGTATCCCTCAAAACGAATGTTTTTCAGAGGGAGAGAGACAGAGAGAGAGAATATTGTGTGTCTCATTTATTCACAACAAACCTGACGGTTCCAGTGCCAATTCTTTAGACCAAACATTCATAAATCAAATCTAATCATGAAAACAAAGATATCTCACGATAAAGTGAAACAAAATTTCGTTATCTATCTTAATTTCAGATTTGAATTATCCGGCGCCTTTCTTGCTTGGAAAAGTAGTGGAATAAAGGTTTGGAAGTCAATAAACTGGTCGGTAAAACTATGTCAGTTGGTGAGAAAAGGGTTGGCGAACTTTATTTATTGGGAAGACCACACTACTACTACATCTACCTCTACCACTATTACTACAGGGTAATAATGTAAATAGAAGTTGTTTCAATCCCAGTGCTTATTAGGCCTACCCTGGAAGAACCTATTCGAACGAGAGCCGCCGAAGGCAACAAATTTCAGTGTCGAAGAGTGCTCCCATTGAATTTCGGAATGAACAGCGTATTGTGTTGCCTCGTATCACGCCAGCGGGTTTAACTCACCTGTCAGTGACCCTCCCTTAAAGCTGAATGAGATGGCGTAAATATTAGGGTTTTGCAGTTGCCGAGTAGTTTAATAAACTGAGCTTCGTGTACAGTAGTACCGTGATGTCGAGCGTGGCGTAAGGTGGAAGTAAGTCTACGGGAAATCCACAGTAACTTCCAGTCTCTCGTTTTGTGCTCTTCCATATCTGCTGTATTCTTGTTTTTAGATATTTTGTTAAAATTTCGGTTTTTGTGAGTGGAATATAAATGAGTATAATGTAAATCCTCCGTGTTTTACTTCTGCTTTTCCATTTACTTCTTTTCTTGACTCAGGAGACAGATCTTTCTTTATTGCAACAGTCAAGCCCTGTTATATTTACAGTATTTTCCCCCAGGAAGGTACTTTTAATTTAGGATGAATATGCTTCCTTTTTTATATTTCCAGCCTTTTGTCCAGAAAACACACTCATATAGTATATAGTCTTTTAATATTTAATTTTAAGGTATGTTATTTGAAATTAGGGAAACTGTTATACTTCCATATCGTGTCAGACTTAAAGCAATGAGTGCTAAGTCTCTTCGAGCGTAAGCGTGAACGCAGTGAAATATCAACGTTATACCCCAAAGGAAGCCATATCTCCAAATCTACCGTCTCATCAGTTAAAACCAGAGAGGTTCGCCCATTAGTTCTTGTGTCTTCCTCAACTCCAGCGGGGTTAGATCCTATCTTCTCGAACCTCCTCTGTATCGTAACCCAAAGTTGTGGAATTTTCTTTCTTTGTGCCCATAAGCGAACGCAAATTAACCAACCCGCGTATTTGCTAAGTCATTAGATCGGTTGCTGGAGTTCATTCCAGATGAACAAGATGCGGGACTGCTGGTAGTCCTGCATCCTAAGCGGGAAGGAAACTGTGATTTCATCTGATAGAATGCGTCTGGTTTTAAAGTCAGACTTTCATGACTTTCAATCGTTAGTTCAGACAGGCTAATCTACTTCAAGCGCCCAGTTCAGTAAGGAGGTTAATTAGTCTTTCCTTCTTCTTTCTCTCTTTCTTCTTCTTTCTTTCTCTCTCTCTATATATGCAAAAGTGTGTGTATACAGTAGGTCTAGTAGTTTATTAGACACTCGCCCCACTTGGTAGGGGACCTGGATTCGATATTCTGCCGAAGCTGAGTGGTATGGCACTCTCTCTGAAAACCCATTGAGTATCTTTTCACTTAATAGTGATTCAGTACCTGTTAGTTAGTTGACATCAGTGGATCGTAGCCAAAGGGAATAAGAGCATGCGGCTGACAGCGTCATCCCCGATCCCAAAATACAAAGAGAGAGAGAGAGAGAGAGAGAGAGAGAGAGAGAGAGAGAGAGAGAGAGAGAGAGAGAGAGAGAGAGAGAGAGAGCGAACCCACAGTTTTTGAAAAATTTTGAAATTTAATTATAGCTTTTAGGAGGCCAAAAGGGGAGAGGAAATGACTTTCTGAAAGCTAAATAAATTTTAAAATATTCCTTTACTTAATTTTGTGCACTGAAATGGTATAGTTAGAATAGGCATTTGTAAATAATATGCAATGTATGTTCTAAATTTTGCCATGTGTGTGAGTCTGAACATACAAAATAAGAAACACTGACAAAAAAAATTCCTTTTACATCTCATGCAAGAATTAAAATATTCAGGTAATTTAGTTATCAAATCATTATTTTTCTCAGATACTTTCGTTTTTCACCCATGATCTGAGATTTTCAATTCCCATAACTTTTTCACTTAAAGAATCGTCGGTCCGTAAGTTATGAAAGAACTCAAATAAAAAAAACCGTCCGGAGCGGTAAAAAAAAAGTGAAAAAAAAACAAGGGGATATATGGATAAATGTATCGAAAAGGTGTACGTGTACCTGAGAGAGAGAGAGAGAGAGAGAGAGAGAGAGAGAGAGAGAGAGAGAGAGAATAGTCCTTCAAACTGACCGTGAACTTGGACCAATAAATCCATCAGTGCCGGTGGGAACCCTTCTCCAGGGAGGAATGTTCACGGGACCGGGGTAGGGGGGTTGGTTGCTGATTAGGATTGGGGCAGTGTGGGTGGGCTGATTGGGATGGGGAGATTGGCTGGGGATACCGCTTGGAAGGGGGAATACGGGCTGTTGCTACAGCCTCACAGTTACAGCCCAAGATGTGTGGCCATTCTTTAACCTCACTAGAAGAAAGTTGTTTGAAAGAATATATAGTATGTTTATGTGGGATACATATATATAATGTGCATATATATATATATGAGAGTATATATAAGTAAAATATATATATAGATATATATATATATATATATATATATATATAGAGTATATATATATATATATATATATATATATATATATATATATATATATATATATATATATGTATAAAAGATATATTGAATATGTATATTTATATTTATATATATATATTTAAATATACCTTTTACATACATACACATTCATATACACATACATTTATATACATAGACAGAGCTTAAAGAGAGAGAGAAGGGTTGGGGAGAGCTATTATGTTCAGGTAAATTGGATGTAACTATTGCTAAGGTCACTGACAAGCCAAATTACCTCCCGTAGGAGATTGTGGATGGCGAGCCCTGGGAACTCATGCTTAAGCACCAGCCTTGCACTAACCATCTATGCCATCTTCAGGAGAGAGAGAGAGAGAGAGAGAGAGAGAGAGAGCTGCTGCTTGTAATGGTGATGTGGATGATGATGGTGACGACCCTGGTTTTAGTGGAAATAAGTATTCGAGATGGGGTTACGGTCTTGTCCTTTTGGCAAGATGAAAATTATGGGCATTAGCAATAGGGTATAGAATGTCAGGTAAGAGCTCCGAGAGCTTCCGGTTCATCTTGGCAGATCAGGAGATAATGTTACCCGGTGAAAGCAGATTCCTGTGAATGTGTGGGCATAATTGTTTGTTTCTGTTTGTTTTTGCCTTGTTTGTTTAGGCAATTTCTCCTTAGGGATGCGATCGTGACATTGTCGATGTACATTCTTCAGAACTGGTTTACCATGTTGATATTACTGATGGTAAGTTATTTATAATTTTTAATAATGGTTTAGTTACCTGAGAGATTCTTGCTGCTTTGCTAGTTCAACTAAAAAATAGCCCTTTGTTCATTTGTTCTTCCTAATCTCACTTTTACTACTCTAAAACACTTTCTCTTACCATTCTGTCTGATATGTTTGTCCTTGTACAGGCTGAGCTTTCTACAGTTTTAATTCTGTGTCTATACATATTTATTGCAGATACCTCCTTTTAAACCATTATTCTAAAATGAGGCTCGTAGTGATGTCAAATGCGCAAGGGACTACTTTATTCATTGCTCAGGTAAAAGTATAAAAACCAGGCATTGTCCAAAAATCCTTATATATTTATGCCCTAAATACTTAATGGCTTTGTTTTTTTATGTTTTATCAGAAAATAATTTGTTTAAGAGGTTGATGATGCCACAAGAAATGTTACTATTTGTTTCTTTGTTTTATTTACAGTATGTATATTCTATATATAACTTATAATGAGAGTTCTTGTAACTGGATCTTATACAACCTGTTGATACACACAAACATTAAATATACAAATACATACATACATATGTATATATATATTATATATATGTACATATATGTATATGTATATGTATATGTATATATATATATATATATATATATATATATATATATATATATATATATATATATATATATATATATATGTTATTTGTCATATGGCCGAGTCTGACCTTAGACTTGTCCGATGTATCACAATTCGCATCTGAAAGTTACTGCTGTGAAGTGAATGGAACTCATAGAATCAAAATCACACGAACAAGGGTGAAATCATTCGATAAGGTAAACTGATAGACCTGAAAACGAAAGAAGAACCAAAACACATGTTTGCAATAACATTACTATTTGAATTTGTTACAATTTTTCTTTTCTTTGTAATGCATTAACGAGAGAGTGAATTCCCGTCCCTGGAATTTCTCAGTAATCAATATTGCATCGGTGAGAATGATTTATTTAGAGTTTGTCCTATTTCTGCGAGATATTAGATGCACTCGAAATAAGCAGGTATTTGCAAAGGTTACTGGTTAAGCATGTAGTCTCTAGTGGCATTTTATACTGATATATTTTTATGTTAATGGAGCAGTAGTCTTGATTCTTTACCTGCACCATTACTATTTCTTGTTCTTTAGGTGTGACTCCTTCATATATATATATATATATATATATATATATATATATATATATATATATTTATTTATATATATATATATATATATATATATATATATATATATATATATATATATATATGGTAGATAAACTTAAAGGGTAAATGTTCGTGGAAGAATGAAATGAGAACAAAGGCAGTTATTACAACGAACGAAGTTGGACAAAAACAAACGGGTAAATATATATAAATACACAGCAGTGAGATATGTCGGTTTAACAGCCAATAACTTCAGTATATGAATTTTTTGCCTGAAACGACTGTGCCTCAAAATAATCTCTACTGCGCTCTCGAACAACCCAAGGTCACATGCCCTCTTTTGCCCCATTTTGCTTGTTCCAATCACAGGGTCAGAGTTCATTTCGTCGTAGCTGAAATGTGGTTCCAGGCTTGTACCACCTCTCCCCTTCCCCATCACTTATTTACTACACTTGCTGTGGTGAAAGTCCGTATTGAGATGAATAGTCATTAGCAATATATATATATATATATATATATATATATATATATATATATATATATATATATATATATGTATGTGTGTGTGTGTGTGTGTGTGTGTGTGTGTGTGTATTTGATTATATATATATATATATATATATATATATATGATTATATATATATAAAGAGTATATATATATATGTATATATATATATATATATATATATGTATGTATATGATTATAAACACTTTGTACGTGATTCATTTATCATACATTACCACAGGTGAAAAATAGGAGACGGGTGTGTAGGTCCTGACCGGTTTCGACTTTATTTCCAAGCCATTGAACACATTACCACAGGTGAAAAATAAGAGACGGGGGTGTAGGTGCTGACCCCGACTCTTATCTTTCACCTGTGGTAATGCGTGATATATGTATACATACTTATATATTGCAGAATGTATTACATGTCCAGCTGTTTGTGTTAGTGTGTGTGTATATGTTTGTGCGTGTGTGTGATACGAGGAGTCTACCGGTAATAAACTATGCGCTTTGACTTGCCGTTGATCAGCCTCTCTCGCCATTGGCCCTCAAATAAGTATGCCAAAAATGAGGGTACGTAACATCCATAAGGGAAGGACTTGGCGTCTCGAACCTCTCATATATTTCCGACATTTTTGATTACCGATATTGTTACCATTACAGTGCAAAAAATAAGCGCGATGATCACTATAATTGATGGGGTTACTCAATGTTCATCGAGCCAGGATAGGCAGCTGAATAATTAAAATAGTGCGTTCAGGTTCCATTCTGAATAACATAAGTATATAGGTTGCATAACCGAAACCTTTTGTTATCGTGGCTCTTACTCTGAGCTAAGTCTCGATGTCGCTTTTTATTGTTCTGTATTGATGGTGTCCATTTCAGTAATGCCCGTCTATAGAAAATAAGCATCAATACATTCAGCGAGGATCAAGAAAAAAAACCGAACACATTTGCGCTGAGAAATTGAGGGTGTCTGTGAATTAACTTTAAAAAATTGAAGCTGAATTACAATTCAGTCTTATTTTTGCTTTTAGGTGTAACCTCATTCATGCTAAATTCATGTCATATCCATCACTTGCCGTGAAGCATAGAGCCCTTTGTAAAGGAGACAGCATTCTTTCAAAGTGACTTGTACCTTTAATGGTTTCAAAGCCCAGGCAGGGAAAAGAAGAAGAAAAAGAAAGTACAAAGGCAACGCTGCTTGCAATTGCTTCAAACCCCAAAGTTCAAAAGTCAATATCTAGCGATAATAGCAGTCCTAAAGGTTCTCCCTTAAGGATCATACTTGCTGTTTTATTGTTGTTTCGTTCCGTGGTACGTTTTAGGAGTAAACAGCTGGCAAACTCGGAGAACAACTGGTTGTTTATATATCTTAATTCCTTTTATTTTTTGTTCCCTTTTACGTGTTTAGAGTACACTCTAAGTTATGGTATCATAAAAAAGATACGCGGTAATTTTTTTTAATGTAACAATGGTGATCTTGGGAGAACTGTCAGTTGAGAAAAATACACTTTCTTTTTTTAAGATGTTTTAATGTGTATGGTTCGCGAGAACATCTTTAAAATCAGATTTATTTTTAATTTTTTTTCCCTGTAATATATGTTGCTTACCTGATGGAGAATATGGCTGAAACCTAGGCCATCTTTTATGCCGTAGTCGATGTCCAAGAAATGAACATATCTCACCTCCATCGAAGATCGTAAATTCCTTTTGAATCTTTAAAAGAAGCAGCGGAGTGAGTCCACCATTACAGAAGTAACGATTGAACGTCAATTTTGCTAACGTTTTGTTGTGACACGCATCTGCTAACTTTTTAAGTTCATTCAATTCCTCGTGTTGGATCGATTGGAACCGAGTTAGGACTTAGGACTTTGGGAATGCTCGACGGTGTAGTATTCCAGTTTATTCAGAAATTTTAATGTTATAATTGCGAATATTGTTTTCGTAACTGAGCATAATACGTTTTCCTTTCCATTTTGGATGTGATTTCGAACCCCCTTGGCACCCCTCATCTGTAAGGTGAGAAATATGTTTTCTGGCTTGTCGTATATCTGTAAGCCAAGTCATCTACAGCTGTGTGGCCCGTGACAGGTTTGGCCTGCGAACATTCCTAACGCGAAAGGACTTTTAGTATTACTGCAGACTCTGTATTGATTGAGGCCTTTTGGTGACTTCTGAAATCATGCTTTCGCTGAACACAGCATTGATAGGTTTTTTTTTTTTTATTAACGGGCAAATATTCTTTAGCAAATGATGCGTTTGGTTTGATTTTTTTTTTCTTTTATCTGAGGTAGAAATCAGATCGTAGGATTTTTAGAAATTATGTTACCCTAGAACGCAGCACAGCAATATTTCTTTAGATATGATGCCAGCCCGCTGCAAATGATTCATGAGCTTATTATATGGAACGTGCTTTACATAAAAAGCTGAAAGCAAAGGAGTCATTTAAGATTATTCTAGGAATATGTCGCGGAAATTTCAGCAGTTGGGTAGACCGGAGAGCTCTTAGGGGGTTAATACCGTCATTGTACATCACATGGTACACTGTAAGCATTACTTAAGGTTCTTTGCTGCGTCCCTTTGGCCCATAGCTGTAGCCTCTTTTATTTCCTCTTTCTGTAGCGCCGTTCATATTGTCTTTCTTCCATCTTACTTTTCACCCCATCTCCTAACAGTTGTTTCATGCTGCAACTGTGAAGTTATCCTGCTGTTAACACTTTAAAATCTATTTTACTCTCAGTTTTTCTAAGACTGAATGACCTCACAAGTCCCAGCTGTTGGCGCCTCTGGCCTAAATTTGACATCCCATTCCATCCCATTCAGCTCAGAACTAACAAATGCAGTCACTTCATTCTGCTAAGTGCTTAGACCTTTATATAAAAAGGTGAACGAACTGTCCTTGATCTTGTTAGTTCACGGCATATGTAGCATTGTAAATGAGATTGGCTTCTCCCACTCGGATTCACCTTTTTACCAGCGGCGATTAGAGCGAAGAAAGACGCAGTCTCTTGAAGCTAGCAAATAATAAGAGAATAACAACGAAGCACTGTTGTTTGAGAGCTCGCCACCTGAGTTCCAAGGTTCCTCGGGTGAATGGTCGGAAGTTGCACAGGTGCCTGACTGGCTGATGTGAGAAATGGCTTTCGTCCGATATCCTGTTTCCTGCTTCAAAAGGTTTTTAACGGTGCTTCATCGTAAAATGATGTCCCTGTTTCCTTTCATGGTATCTTTTCAGTTTACATTTCATGTGGATGATTTGGTAATGTATGTTAATGTCGTTAAAAATGATTGATTTATTTATTCATTTTGCTTTTCTGTACTGCATATGCCGGCGGCAAAGGAATTGATAGTCATCGTTTTGTCACTTGAATGTATGACTAATTATATATATATATATATATATATATATATATATATATATATATATATATATATATATATATATATATATATATAAATATATTATATATATATTTCTATTAGGTTAATCATTTGGTAAAATAACTAAGGTATTAAATGTTGTGACCTGTAAACCTTTAGATGCTTTTTAATGTTTATACTGTTCTTTGGCTGAAAATTGTGGTATAGTGGAATATCTAAATTTAAATAGCGTTTCATTTTAGAGTTCAATAATGTTTTTGTATAATTTTTCTACTTGCGCAATATTAACGTTTTGTGAAGTATTATTATTTAATAGTATTTTTCTCTCTAAAGATGATTGTGATGGCTATAAATTAGGCATGATAATGGAAGGTGCCCCGTAGATGGGAAGGGCTGTCACTGCACCTTACGCGGTGCACTGTAGACATTACTAAGGGGTATTAGGAGAATCGCTTCTGCCCGTATCTGCACCCACATTTTAGCCTTTTACTCTTCTTCCATTCCCCCTTCCTCTCTTCAGTTCTACTGTCCAACAACTCAGACTATTATTATGTAGTGCAACTGTAGCGTTTTCTTCCTGTTCCACCTATAGATCCTTTGCACTTCATTTCATTCATTTTCTGGAGATCTTTACCTTCCTGTCAGACCACTCCAAAGATAAGTCAGTAATGGAGGGGCAGTTGTGTGCATGCATCCTTCTTCTATCATGTATCCAATAGTATCCTTGCTTTTACTGTCTCCTCTCACCTTCACCACTACTTATGTAGAAGCTCTACTTATGTCATAATGTATGGGGTGGTGAAGATGAGCACATTAAAGGTCTTAGGCCACTACCTGGTCCTAAGTCCAGGTCCTCATGTTGTTAGGATATTGTTTTCGACCGTGTGCGTTACTCATGTTAAAGTCTACTTAGTATATTTTCAAGCATTGCTAAATTGCTTTACCTTCTGTTGTTGTATTCTTCTGCAGCTTGATAGTAAGCTTCTTTTATTATATTTCTTCTGTCCTTTAAAATGCTGTTATATAACTGCTTTGCGTTCTTTCCTGTGTATTCCAAGTTTTTCTTACGCATACACATTATATATATATATATATATATATATATATATATATATATATATATATATATATATATATATATATATATACTGTATATATACACATACACACATATATATATATACACCTCTGCAACTCGTTGAGAAATTTCATGTTCTATTAATTTGGAAGATGTGTTGATTACGTATGTGAAAGCCGAACGCCCTCGGAGATAGGAAATTATTTCAAGATGGTTCGTAGCACTTGCTAATTTTGTTCTACTCTGATGAGCTGTGCAAATGGATGAGATGAAAACGCCGACAAGTATGATAAAAGTGCGTTTAAGTTGATATACATTGGACTTAGCAAAGAAAGTTCATTAGCAGCTGGCGACTGAGGGTAATGGGATTGCAGCCGTTTGAAGTAATAATAGCAAAAGGGGTTGCTTTCGACGAAGGCAACTGCTAAGATGGCGCAGGAAGAGGGGCTGATGTTAATGTTGCAAATAGTAATCGGATAGTTTTTCAGACTGCGTTGGGAAGAGGGTACTGCGCTCCCTCGCTCAGCTTATTCGGGAAGCTCGGAATACTGTATTGGTGCCCTTGTGTAGAGTCGGTTCGTGAAGGAAAGGGTCAGAAATAAAAAGGAGAGTTTAGGATAAACGTATAGAGTTGAGTGAAGCCAGAGTATGAGAGAGAGAGAGAGAGAGAGAGAGAGAGAGAGAGAGTTGGGGGAAAATTCCGCTCATGGGGACTATGGCCAACTTGGGGTCTACTACCCACCCACGCGCGCCCCTGTAAAACCTTAGATAGCCAGTGCCAAGGTGATTATGGGCTACCCCCATTAACCCCCATTACCTCCCTCTTGTCTCTATCTGCCTTTCTCACCCCCGTCTCCGTTCCCACTCTGCTGATGTGCCTTTTCTGTCACTGATGTCATTCTATTTATTCTCTGCGCATGCTGATGGCAAAGACTCCCTCCACCTCTTGCTTGTCAGTCTTCGAGGTCCGTTATTGTTCCCCCTCGTGTTTTGTTATGTCTCTGGCATCGGTCTAGTCTTGCCCTCCCTTCCCTTTGTCCGGTCTGCCGATGGCCTCTTCACTTCGGAGGAATCTAATAGTACACAAAATCGTCCCGAAATTGCCCTCTAACGATCGAGCGGTTTTTGTTCAAAACGTCACAAGTGAGTCCATTATTTTGTAGTTGGCTAATCCGTTCCAGAATTCCAAATGCCTCTTACTGATGTTACAGAGTCGCGTCCTTGTCCCTTTCTCGGAACAAGTTTTCCTCTGTAGATAATGGCCGTCATTGTAATTTGAGAAAAGGAAAAACTTGGGTTACTTCGTCCTCACAGGAAGACTTTTCGCATCAGCCATCTATCACTCTCGATACGCGACTTGTCCAATCGTTTCATGTGCTGCTTCTCGCTGCAACCCCTTTCATTCCTTTTACTGTACCTCCGTTCACATTCTCTTTCTCCCCTCTTACTTTCCACCCTCTCCTAATAATTGTTTCATAGTGCAACTGAGAGGTTTTCCTCTTGTTACACCTTTAGAAGCCTTTTACTGTCAATTTCCCTCTCAGCGCCGAATGACCTCATAGTTTCCAGCGTTTGGCTTTTGGCCTAAATTTTATATTTCATTCCATGTGCTGTTTCTCGCCTTGTTCGTGTTAACGTTTCTCCCTGGAAGATTTAAGAATGGATTAGGATAGCTTGGGGAGATGTAGGATGGAAAGAAAGGATGGGTGAGAGAGAGAGAGAGAGAGAGAGAGAGGTAGTTTGGATGGGCGTGTTGATGACCAAGGGGCCCCAGCACTTTTATTGACGTCATGCCTTTGAGCTCTTGACTTCGGGAACACCTGCCTTCCATCCATCCAATATTTGCCGTTGGGGTCCAAGATATTTGAACATGACGGCGTTCGTTTTTCTTTCTCTTGATTTTTTTCAGCATCAGGATGTCGTTTTAGCTCATCCATTGGGTATTCAGGGAAATATATGGCTACGGTGGGTTTGTCGTTGAGAGTACGTACTCATTTTACAAAGAGGGTTTCTATGTTTTTTATTTACTTTATTAGTTTGATGGGCTGAGTACTTTTTCTTATTTTGGTGATCCTGATAATCTCTGAAGTAATATTCTACTTAGCTCAGCTTTTTATAAGAAATTAATATTTTATTTTATACATTTATATGCATATATATATATATATATCATATATATATATATATATATATATATATATATGTGTGTGTGTGTGTGTGTATATATATACACATATAATATATATATATATATATATATATATATATTTATATATATATATATATATATATATATGTGTGTGTGTGTGCATGTATGCATATATAATGTGTGTAGGTGTGTGTATTGTGGAACAATCTTAGACTTTTGTAAAGGGAAGCTTTCACTGGGTGACATTGTAGCGGAGATAAACACTTTCTCTCATAAGCAATCTTGGACAAAAATTCATTGTTGAGTAAGATTTTACAAGGAAATCTCTCTTTATTGCTTTTGTACTGTCACTGAATTTATTTTTCTATGAATTAAGCTTTCTCTGTTTCAGCTTGAAATGATCGGTGCCTTTTACAATAACATCATTCCTGTCTCTTTAATATCGACTGCAATTCCCTAAACCAGCTGATTTCATTAACCAGAAACCACTGTAACGCCAGATAAATTGCATAAAAGCGTCATCAGGCTGTGGATTTAGGAGGAATGCTCCGAAATGACCTAAGAGCTTTTGCGAACACACAAGAAGAAGATAGATGGTAAAGGTCGGGTGACAGGTAATGACGTCATTACCTGTATTACCCGCCTCTAGGAGCCGGAAGGTCGTATGAGAGGGACAGGTGTTATTTATGAAGAATGATAACCCACCCTTCTCTGGCCTTAAAGGATCTCTCTTGCTAATGTCCTTTTAAAATAATAAGGCAGGATGTCTCGCAAGAGGGTCGCCTGGTCCCTGTTGCCATTGTCGGAGTTCCTTGAAAAATCTAAAATGAAATCTCTTAAAGTTATTATGATTCTGTCGAAAGTCACGTGTTCTGGTGACATAGGTCGTCTGCTTTATGTGATAAAGATATCGGTACGCGTGTAGGTGGGTAGGAGGTCAGTTGTGTGTGTGTATATATATATATATGTATATATATATATATATATATATATATATATATATATATATATATATATATATATATATATATATATATATATACATATATATACATGATGTATATATATATATATATATATATTTAATTATTTAACATTAAGGTGATTCACCTAACAGGCTTTGGTCTACAGGAAAAATAGAAAACAGTCACTGCCACATTCACGCTTAGACTTCTGTGACGTAGATAAACAGAAAACTAACACAGCATTAGCTATTTCCTACACCTGCGCAGAAGGCTCCTCAAGAACTCATCAAAACCCCCATGCACACTGTGCCATTCATTTCTGTGTTGAACTTACTCTCACTCATTAAAATTAAGGCCTTTCCTTTCCAGTGCCTCTTGCACTTCTCATATATTCAACAATTTCCAGATCTTCTTTCGTTTCTTCCCAGTGTACTTCTGTGTTACGCTCCCTTTTCATCAGCATAATATCCTCAATTATATATATATATATATATATATATATATATATATATATATATATATATATATATATATATATATATATATACATATATATATACACACACACACATATATAAATGTATATATATACATACATACATATAAATATATATACACACATGTATATATACTGTATATATGAAATGTGTGTGGTGCGTATATTATGTTTGTTTGCACGTGTGCTCCCTGCTCTTGTCAGAGTGCAGTAAGTAATGAGAAGTGGCCGCTAGAACTGCGACCTTGTGTTGCTAAATTGATTATTTCACTTTAATGCCAAGGCAACTGTTAGCTCAAGTCAAAATCGCGAGGAGAAAGTCTTGCTTTCGTAATAGAATGAGTGGTAGAAATAGCGGGATTTGTTGCAATCCTTCTCTCTTGGGATTGCAGTCGTTCTCTTTTGGGATTGTAATCCTTCTCTCTTGGGGTTGCAATCCTTCTCTTGGGATTGCAATCCTTCTCTTGGGATTGCAATCCTTCTATCTTGGGGCTGCATTCCTTTTCGTATGGAATGGCATTCCTTCTTTCCTAGGATTTCAGAGTTTCTCTTATGGGATTGCAGTGCTTCTCTCTTGGGATTGAAATCCTTCCCTCATGGGATTGCAATCCCTCTGTTTTGGGATTGCAATTTTTCCCCCGTGGGATTGCAATCCTTCTTTCTTGGGATTACAATCCTTCCCTCATGGAATTGCAATCCTTCTTACTTAGGATTGCAGTCCTTCTCTCTTGGTATTACAATCCTTCGCTCTTAGGATTGCGATCCTTCTCTCTTGGGATTGCAATCCTTCCCCCTTGGGATTGCGATTCATCTCTCTTGTGATTGCAATCCCTCTCTCTGGGGATTGCAGTCCTTTCCCCTTGGGATTGCGGTCCTTCTCTCTTGGGATTGCAATCTTTCCCCCTTGGGATTGCGATCCTTCTCTCTTGGGATTGCAATCCTTCCCCCTTGAGATTGCAGTCCTTCTTTCTTGGAATGTGTGGTATCCGGAAAATAACCATATTGACAAATTCCAATTTGTTTTTGTTTTCTATTGATGTGTTTTATCACGAAAAAATATCTACGCCTCTTTTCGTTTGAGTACAAGTTTTTCTTAGCGTATAAGCCATAAAATGTGCTAACAATGACTTTGTAACAAGTGAACAAAAATACCCTTCGTATTTCTTAATATCCTTTTTTTTATTTAGAGAAAATTCACAGTCCTTTCGTATTGTGAATTAAATTGTTAAATGTCGCTTGGACGCATATCCTGTTCTAAGTCTTTTTGTTACATAATCTTCCTGTCGTCAGTTTCGAAGGTATGACTAATTCAGTCCGTGTATCTTGAGTGTAGCACGAGTTTTGAAGCCAGAAAATTATATACTACGTTCACGCAATTTGTCACTAGCTACCGACTGAAATGCGCAATGCTAAGATACTATATGTAAATGGCCCAGTAGTAAACAGTGCATAGAAAGCTATTGGCATTTGAAGTTGTGTTCGGTTTTCAGTCGCAAGTCCTTATATGAAAACTAAGACCATTCTAGATTGCGTGTGAATACTTTCTATCGCATGAAATTTGATCGTTATAACTGGGTTTCTTCTTAGGGAAAGTCTCAGCTCAGCTTCCCAGCGCATTATACGTAAGACCGAAGCTGTCTTAAGTTTCCCCAAACCATTAAAGCGAAAGGATTTTGTACGTGTGCTATCTTCGTGTGAGAACCTCATTTATAATATTCAGGTAGGCAACTATTTACGTGATCTTCCTGAAAGTGTACAATGTGATCTTTTATCTCTTTCATAAAGTATCAAACAAGGCGAACGTTTCTCTTTGACAATAATATTTCCCTTTTTTCAGTCTCTTCCAAGTCTCAGCTCTTCAGGGGAAAGCCAATGCGCAAGATGCCTTTGGATTATTGGATATCGTCGTTTTTCCTCCTTCTTCTTATTTATAAACATTATCACTGGGAACGAAAGGGACCAGGTGTTCTCCTCGTTGTAAAATCTGTAGGGTATATTATTATCGGTTGAACACCGGGAGGCAATTGATTTGTTCCCTGAGCGAAACTGGACATAAAATGCGAAGTATTCTTTATTACCAGTTCAGTTTGGATATAATTAAAATATTCATGGTCCTTGAACATTTATGTCGATCCTTTGTATTTGTAACCGTTCTCATTATATTTATTTATTCATTGCACTCAACTGTCCTGCCGAGTTTTAGTACAGCGAGTCCCTCAGATGTAGATGACAGATACTTTCAGTTGCAGAAACAGATGCCAGTTTTCTGTCGTCGTTGTAGATGACACACTTTCAGTTGATTACAGATGTCAGATATCTGATGAGAAAGTCACAGACGTCAGATTTCTCACGTCAGATTCATAGATCAAGATGCCTTCAGTCAGTCCCAAATGCCAGGTGCGTTCTGCCAGCCAAATAAAAAATGCGAGATGTCTTGAAACAGTTCCGTATGTCACACGTTTTCTGTCAGAGTCACAGATGCAAGAGGCTTCAGTCGGAGTCAGAAATCCTGGATGTCTTCAGTCAAGAGCGACTGGTGTAAAAATGTACCATATGTCTAAATTACAAATGTCAGAAATCTTCAATATTGGTTACAGATGCCGGATTGAGTCATCACTTTTGGTAATACAGTATATTTGGATGCATGATGCTGGAACATTTGTTTAGCAATTAAAAGCTTAGGTAGATTAAATATAAAATCCGGTGCAAAAGACTCATTACCAGGAGTTAATTGAACGAGTCAGGGTTTATAATTAAAAGTTTGATGTGATTTAAAGCAGGCGGGCTTTATATAATGAAATAATTAGAGATGATTATGACTCATTATTAGTTTTTAGTGCTATTGTAAAACTTTAATGCATTTTAGAATCGCGATTTGAACTTTGTGTTGGTAATAGAATTAATGATGAGGCATGTACTAGAATTATATATATATATATATATATATATATATATATATATATATATATATATATATATATGTATATATATATATATATATATATATATATATATATATATATATATATATATATATATATATATATTTCTTTGTAGGCACCGCTGTTGAGTGGTGCAGGTCTCGGCTAGCAATTACTAGTGCTCCGTGGATTGTTCCCGGTCTACGGCCCATCAGTCCTCCCAGTTGCCAGTTGTAGATTGGTACGGGTATCTGCTGTGGCCAAGGGAAAGGGTGGGGTAGCACCCTCATCCTTAAATACTAGCTGAGAATCCGGATTGCTGTGCCCTTCTGACGTCATTCCAACTGAGGGGAAAAATATAGGCCTCCCCTCTCTCTCTCTCTCTCTCTCTCTCTCTCTTTTATATATATGTGTGTGTATGTATGTATCTCTCTCTCTCTCTCTCTCTCTCTCTCTCTCTCTCTCTCTCTCTATATATATATATATATATATATATATATATATATATATATATATATATATATATATATATATATATACACACATATACACTGTATATATTGCCAGGGAAGAGAGAGCGCACTAGAAAAAGAGAATTCCTTGACTCGTGAAAAATCAATCCACGTCCCTCGTTTATTTGTCAGTTTTGGAACCGTCATTTGGGGAAAAGCTGGGTGAAATTTTGAGTTTGTAGACGAACACCACCTGATGCTCTGATATGACTTTTGCAAGGGAGATGAGATGAAAGGGCATCCGACTTGCCGAAACTTTTTGAACTCTCCTCCTCCTCCTCCTCCTCCTCCTCCTCCTCCTCCTCCTCCTCCTCCTCCTCCCTCCTCCTCCTCCTCCTCCTCCTCCTCCTCCTCAGCATCGGCTAAAATGATGGTCCTCGTTTTTGCACTTGTCAGGGACTCGATTCTTCTCGTTTGGTTTCGGTTTTAACTGGATTTATTTTTCTTTTGTTTGTGTGAGCGTTATTTTATGCTTAGTGCTGTGTGTTTTATGTAAGGTATAGTATGACATGTTCATTGTGTCATTTTTTCATTAACCTGTATTTATCATAAATACACACAGCACTAAGCATAAAATATGTATATGTGTATGTGTATATATAGATATGTATATTATATATAGATATATGAATGCATATATGTATATACAGTATATGTGTGTGTGTGTATTTACAAAATTTGTTTTATTTGATTTATAATGAGTGATGGAATCAACAGGATAGGAAAACATAGGTAAGCAGCATGAACATGAATGAAAGTTGGTGTATTGTTATATTTTGTCTTATGCTGTAGATAGTGTCTGCTGATAACTTTCCTTGGATATAAATGTGCTTCTGGTGGCCGCATTGGCCTCTTTTCTTCTTAATTTCATAACACTCTTTGGGTACGCTTTATACCACAAGCCTAGAACCCGAGTGGGAAATAGAAGAAATTCTCCCTTCTGTGGAGGGATTCGAACCCTCACAAAAACGTTTGGGGATTCGAATCCTACGGGGGATAGCTTCTTCGGGTTTTTTTCCAGTAAGATTCTTAGTTTATAGTGATAAGTGTGTCCAGAAGGTTTCAAGAAAACAAATTGAAATGTTATTACGTTTTATGTCTTATTTTCGTCCTTGAAATGTGTTTATCTTCTTGACCTATAAATTATGACAAACATACGTCTGCCATGTGACCATAATAGTGCTTTTAGAAAATATTAAAGCTTCGTCAAGGCCTTTTTTTTTATTCCCTAATCAAAGTCAGCAGAGTTTTGATAGTTTTACGAGAGCATCTTTAACGAGTGCGCGAATTCACTCATAAATTCACGTGACGTAGTAATATTTTATGGCCAGCAAATAAGGAATGCTCTCGACCCAAGGAAAGTTCTTTCGCTTTTTGCAGTTGCTTGTGAAGTTGATGTGTACCCATCCGGGGCACGCTAATGCTCTCTCTCTCTCCTCCTCCTCCTCCTCCTCCTCCTCCCTCCTCCTCCTCCCTCCCCTCCTCCTCCTCCTCCTCGCTCCAACCTCAGATGTTTACACTTGATGGTCTTTTGTCTTAATGGGGTTCCTCTGTTGTGATTTCATTCGCTTTGCAAATCACTATTGCAAAGCCATTGGTCTCTGCGCTTTGACTCTTCTTTATTGCGCGTATCGAATAATTCACACTCGGGATAATTCCTCTTTGCATATTTTTTATTCACATGTCTTTGTATCGTTCATTTCGTATGTTCGTGTGTAAGTCTGCTATTCGTTGTTTAGATTCGGCATCATTCCTTTTATTGGATTTGATCGCTCACGTGTCGTTCGGTGACATGTTTGTCCCCCAATAGGCGGCAGTCGACGACGAATAAACGCCCCTTTCAGGGTAATTACCGGTTCAGTAAAAAGAGAAGCCTCTCACCTCCTCCTGGCTTGCTGCTGAAGTTCGGCGATCATTCCATATCTGTCATTGGCAGCTGTGTGTGTGTGTGTGTGTGTGTGTGTGTGTGTGTGTGCGGGGAATATATCGGTCTTTTTCGTAGATTTACCCCTTGCGAGGGTTCCGGGCCCTTAGGCGGTGCAAAAAAAGCTGTGTGCTTGTTCAGTCACACTCACTCGTGAAGTCTCAAACTCCTCGAGTGTGCATGTGCATTAATACCCAAGCAGTGCAACTAGTCGTGAACTAATGCCTTGTATGACTCACCTAGAGTGTCATTTAGATATGATTTTTTTGTCTTGAGGGTCTTCAGATATTAATGGTGGTACTGTAGGAGAGTAGTTCCACAGTACTATTGTTATTTATGTGTAAAACTCTTTTGCAATACTTACTCTATACGTGCTGGCCTCTGCTAAGAGAACTCTCTGAAATCACCTTTGTGACCATTTGACCTCAGAGACTAATCGATAATTATAGCATCTCAGTCTAAATGTTTTTCAGTGTCCGAGATCTAAGGCTTCTCTTATAAATCACCTGTTTTTTCTTTCAGCTTTACGTTTTCCTTTATCTTTCAAAAAATTCCCTAAGGTATCAGTCTTCATCAAAAGCGGGACTTTAGCTCTTCGGATCTAGGGGCGATAGCTGATGACTGTTCCCTGGGTGGAACCATGTGGCCTCATTTTATTGGGTTCATCTCTCTCTCTCTCTCTCTCTCTCTCTCTCTCTCTCAGCATGTGCTTTAGATTTATATACCTTTGATATATAATGGGATTCAGGGCTTGCCTTGATTTATTATTATCTATGTATTATTCTTTACTTTTATGTGCTTCTTCTATTATGAAGGCCCATTGTGTGCTGAAAACCTTTTATCCGTGTACTTTAGAGCACAGATCTTTGGTATTAGCCAGTTCATTGTGCTCAGAGGTGCTCATAATGTTTTGACGTGCTTTGCGAAATGAAAAATAAATTGAAATAGTCAAGTTTCAGTAGTTTATGTACATTTGCTGGTTAAAATATGAGGTTGCAGACTCGCCTTGGTGATAATAGTGAACTAAATTTCTCAAGGAGCATTATTAAAGGATGTCGCAGTCATTGTTGAAAGAGTACTTAGCATTGTCAGAGGAGTTCCTGAGTATTATTTTTATAAGATTATTGAAGGAATTCGCCAGGCATGATGAGTAAAATCCTATGGGCGTACAGTGGAGTTTCAGATATTGTAATGGAATCCTAAACACTGCTGAAAGAGGCCATGTGGAATCTAATGAGGTCCTATGCAATTTATAAGACCATCCCAACCATCGTTATAAAGATGCCAAGTGTTTGATCATTTCTGAACATTTCTGTTTATAAGATAATTTTCGTGTTCCCATGTTCAGCATTATTTACTCCAGTAGCAAAAGCCAGTGGATTAAGCAACACAGTCCCTCTCCCCCTCCCTCTCTCATCATCATCATCATCATCATCATCATCATCATCTCCACCACCACCGCTACCTGCCCATGCACGAAGGAAACAAGAAAAATGGAAAAATAAGGCAGAAGGGCGATAGCTGTCCCAGTGATTGATTTCAAGCCTGAATTGATCAACCCAGTTATATCGGTTCTTGAAGAAAAACTTGAAGACAGGAAAAATTTTCTTTTGGGAATCTTGCAATTGATATACGAAGCAATGCAGGGAATCTTTCGTATTGCATTACTCTTAGTTTTTTTTATTTTCATTAACGTTTCAGTACCTACGGTTTAATATGAAAGCCTGATGCAGTCGGTGATTATTGTATTTGGATTAATCTTCTATAAAGGGGCTCATATCTTTTTCTTTTCTTTTCTTTTACGTATTTGCTGGGATGAATGTTTGAATACATTATTTCTTCTATTAAATCAATACATGCGATGCGATTGGGTGTACCAATTTTTATTCTGTTTGCGTCAAGGTTGACCATTTCTCTCTCTCTCTCTCTCTCTCTCTCTCTCTCTCTCTCTCTCTCTCTCTCATCACATTGGGTAGTTTTGTATGCATCAGGTCACTTGGTTGATTTTTCCGCGTTAATTTTAACTCCCTGTAGGTGAATATTATCTCTTTTTTTGTAGCTTTTATTGAATTTTTTTATTTCATTTTATTTAATTTTTCTCGGCCCTATTTTTTTTTATTTCAGAGTTAAACGTAAGTATTATGTATGCATACATCCAATCATGGTCGCATTTCCTCTTTGTCTTCGTGCCAAATCGGCTGGCTAGATTTTGATAATTTTTCAAAGAGAAGGAAGCTCTTATGACAGTCTCTTCTCTAATGACTTTTAACAATAACTCCACAACGTTTATGTTTCCTTCGATCTGTTTTGAAGTTTGGCCGTGATTTAACAACCACAGCTCTTGTCAATGTCGTCTTAAGTCTCATATCTTGTTCTTTGGTTGAACAAAATATATTTGGAGTTCTTACGTGATCGGCTCTTCCTGTATTGCCATGATAGCAGTTCAGCTTTCAGATTATTTCATTTTGTATTGCTTCATTATTTCGTGGGCGAATTAGAGGAGAGAGAGAGAGAGAGAGAGAGAGAGAGAGAGAGAGAGAGAGAGAGAGAGAGAGAGAGAGTTGGCAGACGTCTCCTTGACCTGGGGTTAACTATTAGCCTAACGCGGACTGTGATCTGTGTGCCAGGGATGCCCGGGATTGTCAATGATGCTGGTGATAGTTGGGCCACAGCTCTCTCTCTCTCTCTCTCTCTCTCTCTCTCTCTCTCTCTCTCTGTGTGTGTGTGTGTGTGCACATAAAGTCGTTCAGTATCTAATTGTTGAAATGAATTATATGATGTAGGCCTGAAATGAAATTAAGGTTTCTAACAAACTGTAAGTTACAACGTACTTATCTGCTTTTCTGCAATACTGAATAAATTCTCTCTCTCTCTCTCTCTCTCTCTCTCTCTCTCTCTCTCTCTCTGAGACTCGGACATGGCTAATAATAGGCCGTCGAGGAACACGTGCCTCTTCTACCCACCAATAACAACCGCCGGCCATCAGTAACACTGATGCTGCTGCTATCTCCACACACACACACTTCCTCATCCCACATAAATCTCCCACAGATTCTCCCACGTTGTCCTTCTCACCCACATCTAAGGTTTTTTTTTCATTAATATCATTGCCCACACTTTCAGGGCTCCCCCACATCGCTGTCTTCTTCTTTGCCCCCACGTTTCGCCCTCACTTCATAACTGGCTAGAATTTTCTCTTTTGTTATTGCTGGCACTGCGTCTCCACCCCCATCTAGTCTTGGCGTTGCCTGGCTTTTTTTTTATTCATTATTATTATTGTTGTCACTGTGTTCTCTTTCCCCTCCGCTCTTATTTCATTTCAGTTACACTTATACATTACACATGCATGCACACAGACACACATTATATATATATACTGTATATATATATTCATATACATATATATTATACTATATATATTATAATACATATACATATATATATATATATATATATATATTATAATATATATATATATATATATATATATATATATATATATATTATAATATTTATATATATATATATATATATATATATATATATATATATATATATCTATGTATAATATATATATATATATATATATATATATATATATATATATATATATATATATATATATATATATATATATATATATATATATATATATATATATATATATATATACTCATGTAAACTTTAACAATTAAATTGTCCACAGACATAATCCTACAAATAACCATACAAAAGTTCATGAAGGTGCGGTATTAAAACTTTTTAAACATTTTCAATATCATAAGTATGCAGTATGATTAGGGTGCTTTTGTGACAGGTGGAGAGCAATCTTTTGCACACTGGATTCTCTATATATAGTTTTACAGAACCCTCCTCAATAATTGTGCCAAATTTCCTGAACTAATTTAAATAAACACTTGCTCACTAGAAAAAAAAAAGTTGAGCCCGTGAATGTATGCATACATGTGTACTGTAGTTCACACATGCAGGCACGCTTGGCCTTGATCACGTATACAAACTTACATCCCATTATATATATATATATATATATATATATATATATATATATATATATATATATATATATATATATTTATATATATATATGTGTGTGTGTGTGTGTGTGTGTATTAATATAAATATATGTGTACGTGCGTGTTTATATAATATATACGTATGTGTATATGTGTGTAATTTTATATATGTCACTGAAATGAAATAAGAGAGGGGAGAGGGAAAGAAAACATTGCGACAATAATAATAATAATGAATAAAAAAAAAGCCAAGACTAGACGGGGGTGGAGACGCAGTGCCAGCAATAACAAATGAGAAAATTCTAGCCAGTTATGAAGTGAGGACGAAACGTGGGGGAAAGAAGACATCGATGTGGGGGAGCGTTGTTAGAGTGGGCAATTATAGTAAAAAAATGCGCAATCGAGTTTTCTGCACATCATATAATCAAGGCCACCGAAAATAGATCTATCTTTCGGTGTAATGCTGTATGAGCCGCGGCCCATAAAACTTCAACCACGGCCCGGTGGTAGCCTGGCGTATATCGTTGCCAGATGCACGATTATGGCTAACTTTAACCTTGAATAAAATACAAACTGCTTAGGCTAGAGGTCTGCAATTTGGTATGTTTGATGATTGGAGGGTGATTAATCAACATCCCAATTTGCAGCCCTCCAGCCTCAGTAGTGTTTTAAGATCTGAGGACGGACAGAAAAAAGTGCGGACAGACAAAGTGCGGACAGAAAAAAGTGGGGACGGACAGACAAAGCCGGCACAATAGTTTTCTTTTCAGAAAACAAAAAAATTGTAAATGTGGGTGAGAAGGAATGCATTTATGCATGTGTACACGCCTGTACGCGCTTGCACGCGTGAATTACCTAGGTATTTGTGTAAATTTATTGATTGAAGGATTTTACTAGCAGGCAAGTATTTATTAAACTGAATTAATTACGGAAATGGGACGTAATTATTTAGGAGGGGATCGGAATAAATGAACGTAGTGCATCATGCAACGGAATGCCCTTCAGCTGTCTCGAAGTCGCCCTGTCATAAATTGGCGATTTTGACTGGTATTTTAAGCCTTTAATATAGTAAAATAAAATTAATGGATATCGAGATGATAACTTTACGGATATTGGCAAAACAACATTCATGGGTATCGAGAAAATAGCGGTTACGGGTAATGTCAAAATAAAATTACGTTCATGGATATCGTAGATTGGTAAAGAAAGTTCATGGATATTTAGATAATAACGCTTACAGAGATTGGCAAAACAGCTTTCATGGATATCGAGATGGTAACGTTTAGGATACCGGCAAAATAACATTCATGGGTGTCGGGATAATTTTGCTTACGGCTATTGGCAAAACAAAACAAACATTCACAGGCATCGAGATAATAACGTTGACGGATATTGGCAGAACAACGTTCATGGATATCCAGACAGTAATGTTCACGGATATTGGCAAAATTACGTTCATGGATATCCGGATAATAGCGTTTACGGATATTGGCAAAACAATATTCATGGATATCGATGGAATAACGTTCACGGACAGACTAGTGTAGCGTGGCATCGCAATTTGTCTTCCGATCATTCAGAAGTCTTTAAAGATGAATGGAATTTTGAGAGTTCTTCCGGAAGCCATACATTGTAGATGGGGAGTTCTCCGGTGTGCGGAGTGGTAATTAAAGGGCACGCTTTATAATGCATCGAAAAATTCCTAAAGCATTTCAGTTTTTCTCGATTCTCTTGTGTTTCTCGCGGCGACGACAGGGGCTTTTGCTTTCATGATCTTCCGTATTGTCTGGCGCGTGCGCACACACACGTAGAGATATATATATATATATATATATATATATATATATATATATATATATATATATATATATATATATATATATATGTGTGTGTGTGTGTGTGTGTGTTTTGTATGCATATATATATATATATATATATATATATATATATATATATATATATATATATATATATACATATATATACTTTGCATAAAAGGAAATGTTTTCTTCTCAGTTGACTGAAAAAAATAAATGAGGCAAATATTCAGACGATGCGAACAATTTGAATTGTGTGTAATCGGTAATGAGGAGAATAAAAGAGAATTCTTTCGACATTTCGGATAATTTCCTCCCAATTATTTTCCCTTTAAGGTAATGAATTTAATGAATGCATACAAAGGCAGAGAATGCAATCAATTCTACTCACCAGTTAAATGTGTATCCGTGAATAAATTTACGTGATTTCCTTGTTTACTTTTTCTATATTTCATATATGCATAAACAAGCTATTTTTCTATATTTTATATATGCATAAACAACCTCCGAAGATCTGTGATACTCAGAAGGCTCGTTTAAGCTGTTGATTCACGAGCAATGTCTGGTTCAGAGTGGTTTGTCTGTTTATTTGCTTTTGTATTGCGTTTATTATTTACATACATGAAGCTCACCCCGACTGGAGGTCACGTTAATTATAGGTTTTCTGGTTTCCTTGGGTATACTTAGTAAATACTTATATATATATATATATATATATATATATATATATATATATATATATATATATATATATATATATATATATATACATATATATATATATATATATATGTGTGTGTGAATATTCATAAAATATGTATATTATCAATATATATACATATATATATATATATATATATATATATATATATATACAGTATATGTATTAATTATTGGGCAGTTTCCCGTAACATGGGGTACTTCAGAAAAAAGAAAACTTAATCACTGCCGCACTCATACTTCTAACCAACCTCTTGCTAACCACTTTTCAAACTCTTCTGCTAGTTTCTCCAGTTTGCAGTCATTATTTCCAGTCAATATTGTACAAAAGTAAACCATTCCACAGTCCATTCATGATGTATTTTCCTATACCACAACTTCCATATATTTCTAAGTTCCGCTCTCTGATATTTCACATCTCCGCGCACCCTATCCATTATTACACTAAACAAGCATGGGGACTTAACACGTCCTTGTATCAGGCCCACATATATACTAAACCGGGCATCCCTCTGTCTACATATTCTAAAACATAATGAGATATGATCTTAGTATATTTAATAAAGATTTTAGTCATATTTATTTTATATACTAAGTATATATATTAAATATAAAAAAGTTTAATATATATTAATTTTTGTTGGTTTTATCTAATACCATTTTACTAGTATGTCGTCATTCACCTATTCATTATTAATCATGTGATTACGGCGCTGAATAATCCTGATGGGTTCTGGCGCTGGGTCTTCAAGACCTAAATTTCATAATCAATCAATCAACAATCTCTTTACGTCAGAAATATCTTATCACTCTCACTAACTTATGTTCAGTACTTGTATCCTTAACGCCCTCCATACTGCCTGGCTGCTGATTTTAGTACAGCCTTTTGCTGGTCCATGTGTTCCAGATACAGCTTTTCCCCTTTATTCGCATAACTGTTGCATCATAAAACACACGCCCCTCATCCTTGTTTAAACCCACACTGTTGTTACCCTCTAAACCGCCCTCTCATCTAACTTACTTTCCCAGTCAAAATTTACTGTATGTAATTTGATTTTTCATTCCCTCATCTTTCATCAAAAGCTGCCGCAGCAAAGTGACAAAGGTTTGCCTAGTAGGAATTCCATACCTACCAAAAACACTTTTTTTTTTTTTTCTCTTACTTTTGCATTTAAATACCATGGCGCAGCCACTCTTTCTGACAAATCCATCCTGGCACAGAGTCAGACGCCTCAAAACACTTTTTTCTCTCATTTGTCATTTTTGGACTATGTCACTCTTTATCTCTCTTCCTCTGTTTATCTTTGCTGGAAATTATTTTAATAATGAATATAAGGTTTTAGTAGAGGAATGGTTTATTGGTCTTTCAACTTATCTCTTTAGTGAAAAAAGTTTTCTTTGAAAGTAAGTGTCTTTAGACAAACAATTGCCTTTGAATTCAACAACGGAAGCAAGTTTTTAGACAAATAGCGCTTTACTGGGCCTACCTCTCATTAAGTTTCAATCATTTTGGTGAAACGCCTTAACATATTGGGGAGTCTCATTGTCTGGAATCATTTTGAATGGTATTCAAGTTCATGAAGGTAACTAATTGACATGTCGTGTCATCAATTATTAAGCTAAGCTATCAAATTAATGCCTATTGTTGGCCTTTGGGTTCGTGTGTTTGCGTGTTTATTCGGCTTCGTTTGGTTTTATTTTTGTGATAAATAATAGCCCCAAATAAAGAAAAAACATTTCATCATGGAAATACCATAACAGATCTGATATTTTTCATCAACATGTAAATCCTAGATCTTTACATACTTCTATTCCATCCTTGCAGAGGTGAAGACTGAGTAAACAGATATTGTTCCTCATCGTAAATTTATTGTTTTGAAATTATATTGCGCGTGACCATCCTCGCCAGCTATTTCATCTTCAAGGGAGTCACAAGAAAACCGAAAATCGGTGCAGCCCAAGATAGGTCTGACGTCTCCTCGTCGCGAGTGGAAGGATTGATTTGCCCTGACGGAGGAGATACACGTGGGGCCATGTTCTCTAGAAACACTATTTAGTTATTGACAAGGCAAACCTGGGGCGGCAACGTCTGCCAGGCTTGACTTGACCCGCTACTTTGAAGGTGAAACGGATAATATTATTATTGTATAAATGAACGGCAGATTTCCCGAGAAAGAGCCTAAACTGGTGTTCTGAAGACGGGAGACTTCGGGGTCTCTCGAAATTCCTTCTCGCGTGAAATGACGCAATACCTGAAAGACAGGACAAAGGGTTTGTTTAGCTGCCTGTGGAGGAGCAAGAGGCGTTTGGGAAGGAGGAAGGGGAAGGGGTGGAAAGGAGGAGGGGAAGGGGTGGGAAGGATAAAGGGGCAGGGGAAGCAGGAGTCCCTGGGTTAGAGTGTAGGGGATAGGGGATGTCAGGGCCGGGCCGTTGACCTCGCACGCTCGTTATTGATGACATCTTTTCGGGGATCTAACCCCCCAACCCCCGCCCTCCCCCCCCAGCTCAACCAACCCCAAACCACCATTCCTTGCTAAAACGCACCTTTGCTTCTTCCTGACCTCAGGTCCTGAATTACGTTTAACTTCCCCCCACCCCTTCTACATCCTTCTCCCGGTAGACGAAAGCACCGTTTTCTTGTAAGGTTCATCAAAATTATCTGTTGTCAACGTGTTTCCTACAGCGACAACGTTTCCTTCTCTAAATCCTTCATCTGCTGTTTCTTTTAATCCCATTTTCCTATATCTTAGCATCGTCTCTGTTAGAAGAGAAGAAAGTAAAAAAAAAAATTTTTTTCCGCACAAAGAACCAGTCTATACCAGTCTACAGTTTACGAGACAGGGAGTTCTGAAAACAAAAATAATCTTTGTTCAAGACTTAGCGTCAAATTAACTTTATATATCAAAGAATTGCAATAAGGTTTTTGTGTTGTTGGCGTTAACTTTGCATAATTAATAGCTGGGTGAATATCAAAAACACGAACAGTCGTTTGTTGGATCTCCAACTTGCTGTGAAATGCAACAACATGGTTGACGGATACTTCAAGACAAGCAGTGCAGCTCGTCTCTCTCTCTCTCTCTCTCTCTCTCTCTCTCTCTCTCTCTCTCTCTCTCTCATAGAATCATAAAGTTTTACCATTAGACATAGATCCAGTGTCTATTGTATTCTGAATAATTGGTAATTAACAAAGTTCTCATTTGTTGGCTATTGAAATCCTTTAATGGTTAGCAAGAGATAATTGTCAGAAGACAAAAAGACCCTTATTGTTAAGATTTTTAAAGAATGTTATTATAAAATTTACACAAGAAGGGATTTTTTTTGTGTGTCTTGCATTTGTCAGAACGTGATTATTCTATGTAAATAGGATTTTTCTTGATATACTTAATTCATTATTGTAATTTTATAGTGTCAGAAAATGCAACAAGTAAATTTTATGCATGTTCCGTGGCGAATAACTTGAATTACGTATAGGTTAGTCGGAATTGATTACCATATTTTAATTTATTGATATATATTTCCTGTTTGGTCAAGATGAGAGAGAGAGAGAGAGAGAGAGAGAGAGAGAGAGAGAGAGAGAGAGAGAAATAACTGGTATGTACGTCTGTTTTATTTATGGAAGTATCATGGAAAATAAGAGATGGAAGCATTTTTATGCGTTACCGTGAAATCTCGCAGACCATAATCTCTGTTACATATTGAACTTTCTTCGGTGAAAGTTTTACGATCTGCAGACAGTCAACGATTTGTTATCAAGCGATTATCTTAGAGAGAGAGAGAGAAAGAAGAGAGAGAGAGAGAGAGAGAGAGAGGGGGGGGGATGGTATGCAATGTACGTATGGTATATAACTTAATTATTAGGACAAACTTGCCTTGAGGTTAGCAAAGAAATAGAAAACCACAATAATGTAACTCTCCCGTCTCTACATTATTCCTCGGCATCTAGTTACAAACGGTTTCTTGGAGTCGGGAGGTCAGATATGAATAATGTAGACTCGATCCGAAACCCGCAAGGCTTCGCAAGTGTTGGGGATTTATCATCTTGAGGTGGAGAGGATCGGCTTTTTTTTTTTTTTTCTCCTTGTTTAAGTCTTTCATTCCTTCCTCCGTGTCGGTCTTTTCTTGTCCGTGCATTGGGTGTGTGTGTGTGTGTGTTTTTTTTTTTTTAATATCATTGTAGCTTTAAATCTTGTATTTTCGTCGAAATGTTCACATTTTCATTGTCACCTTTTCATCACTCGCCCTTTCCTTAAAAAACAATCTCTTTTTTTATGATTTTGCTTTTGTCTAACATTATCTTTTGTACTTCAGTGACGACTCATTCTGCGTCTTACTTTTGCCTCTTGCTACCCTGTTTCTCTTAGGCGTTGTGTCCTTGCGTGTGTTTCGCTGGCGTGCTAATAGCAAAATTATTTTTCCCTGTTCGTTATTATCTTCTCTCATGCTATTAATCATTTACCCTTATTCGTTATTATCTTCTCTCATGCTAATAGCAAAATCATATTCCCTAATTCCTTATTATCTTCTCTCATGCTAATGATCATTTACCCTTATTCGTTATTATCTTCTCTCATGCTAATGATCATTTACTCTTATTCGTTATTATCTTCTCTCATGCTAATAACAAAATAATTTTCCCTTATTCGTTATATCTTCTCTCATGCTAATAATCATTTACTCTTATTCGTTATTATCTTCTCTCATGCTAATAACAAAATAATTTTCCCTTATTATTTAGTATCTTCTGTCATCCAAACCCCCCCCATTTTCCCTAATTCCTTATTATCTTCTCTCATGCTGATAACAAAATCATTTACCCTTATTAGTTATTATCTTCTCCCATACTGATAACAAAATCATTTACCCTTATTCCGTATTATCTTGTCTCATCCAAACCCCTGCTCCTAAAGGTTTATCAATATGTGTGTGTTTAGGTCGTATACCCCCTTCCCCATTCCGGTTGTAATGTTGTTAAACATTTGAGCGCGCCGTCTCGCGTGCATTCACCCTTTTGTGCATTCAGAAGCGCCAGTGCATTACAGGGGAAAAAGGAACATTTAAATATTTATGTGAGGGCGTGTATTCAACTGCATTGTTTTCGGTCGCATTTAAAGGCTGTTAAGTAATGTATTGTATCATAATATATTTTTTTCTTTGCATTTTGCTGCTTTCTTTCATGGTGAAGTTTAATTATAAAGTTATAGCTTATCTCTCTCTTCCATTTCACTGTACAGGTACAGGTTTTCTGGCTTCCCTGAAGTGATTATTTTGGAGAGAGAGGATGGTACGCAGTGTACGTGCAGTGTATAACTTAATCATTAGGACATACTTGTCTTGAGATTTGCAAAGAAATGTAAAACTATAATAAGGTAATTTTCCCGTCCTTACATTATTCCTCCATGTCGATAAACTTACAGTTTTCTCTTCATTTTCAGTATACAAAGGCGCTCCCCCCCCCACCCTTAGTTTTAATTTCAAGGTACAGTTCTTTTGAATTTACAGAGAGAATCCTATTCAGTAAAAAATATTACTTGTAAATATAATCGCGAGAGTTACTTCTAGAACAGCTGTATTGATAAGTCTGCACTGTATATTAGTTAGTAGTGGCTGAATTTACTTCATTGTTCGCATTGTGGAAATATGTACTGAATTCAGTTAAACTTGAAGCTCTGTAGAAAAAGGAAGTCTAATATGTGTATATATATATATATATATATATATATATATATATATATATATATATATATATATATACATATATTATACATACACATATACTGTACATATGCAAACGTATACATATGCATATACATATACCTACATATACACACACACAAAATGTTGTGTTATGTATATACCACGTATGCACGTGCATGCAAAGCGTATGCATATACGTTCTGAAAGGAAAGTGCTTCACGAATATTATGTAACATTATCATTCCCTTGGAAGTCAAGGTATCGAGCGGCCATGTTATCCCGTGACACGGGTTTGCCCAACCCCGGCACCTTTGAGCGTAATTACATATTACTCCTCAAGTGTTGTACCACAAGTCATAAATCACGAGCATTACGACAGGTTTTATAACAGGACGCAGACTAAACTTGTATATTTACGAAGGGATTTGCGCATTATCGGGCTTGGTGAAGACTTCTCCCTTGTATTTCTGTTTAAAGGGTAATGTTTTGATGAATAATAATACAAGGCGTGAACTGTTGAATAATCATTATTATTTTGAAACACGAATGTTAGAACTGTCGAAGGTAAATGTTTAATTTAGGAATAACCGGAAAGTAAATGTATAAAAAAGAGAAGAGAAACTTAGGAGAACTCGCAAATCATAGAGGTGAATTACAAAGACGAAGAACAACCTATAAATCACAGGTCTGGGCGTTTAGAGCAGAAGTATCGTCAAAACTATGGTTTAGGTAACCCC